>NW_010416802.1:0-19736 GCF_000710305.1 Buceros rhinoceros silvestris | reverse complement strand
GGTTCCTCCACGCTGAACCCAGGACAATTATATATTAAAATACACAAAGTTTTGAAAGACTAGTCTTCCTGCTACAAGAGGATAGTTCTTCTTATTGGGCAGCAGATAATAAAACCTACGTTTTCACAAAACTCACTGTATCAAGTGAGGTAGATCACTGCCTTGGAAAGGAAAGAGCTATAAATTAGAACCTTCTTAAAATGTGAAGACATTTCCCTGATCATTATCTTAAATGGGATAAATCATTCTCTGCGAGTAGCTATTCTTATGAAAGTGGACTAGGTGACTGGATAACTAAAATTTAGTTATCTCAGGCCGGGTGAATGTCATGGGTTGGCCCTGTTTCATAACCAAGCACTAACACAACTGCTCATTCATGAAACCCCATGCCACAGGCAGGATGGGGAAGAACAAGAGTGAGAAAACCCGTGGGTCTAAATAAGAGCAGGGAAATCATATAGCAATTACTGCCACAAGCAAAGGACACTCCACTCTACTTAGTCTGAGGAATTTATCTTAATTTAAAAACATTTAATTATTGATTTAGGTATCAGGAAACAAAGAAAAACATTTAAACACTTAGAGAAAACATGTTCCCTTCTGTCTTCCCCAGCTCACCTTCACTGCAAGCCTCTCCTCCCTCATTGTTATTGCCACAGCTTACACTCAGTCCCTTCGGTGAGGCTACACATAGGGCAGGGGCTCGGGCTCAGGGCACAGCAGTGTTTCCTGCCACTCCTTGTTCCTTACTCTGCCACTGCTCCTTCCTTCCTGGTGTCTCTGGTGTGAATCCTCCATGGACTGCAGCCCCTTTGCAGGAATTGCCAGCTCCACCATGAAGCACCTTGTATGGTGGCACATCATTGATCCTTTTCTTCCAGTGTTTTCCTGTCCTTTCTTAAATATTTTTTCCCAGAGGCACTTCCCACCAGGCTGAGGAGCTCAGCTGTGTCCTGCAGTAGGTCTGTTGGCACCGTCTGGAATTAGCTGTGTCTGGCATGGAGCAGCCACGACTTCCTCACGGAGGCCCTCCACTGCCAGCAACCTGCTGTTTATACCCAATGCAGTGAGATGTATCCCCTCTAAAACATCCTGTCATCCATTTCCAGAGGTGAACCTGCAATAAGTCGCCCTTTGGAGGGTAAAAGGGTCAGCAGTATTTAGTTCCCCGGAGTCTGTGATCCTCTGAGGCGGTGTGCAGTGGAAGACTGTTTGCCACCGAGGTAGCAGTCAGTAATGGTGGCAGCAAAAGCTGTCTGGTAAATCCTGGGACTAAACATAGCGTGACCTACTAACACAACATGCATAAATGTTTCTTGCACTTTTTTCCTGGTGTTCAACTTCTCCACTGTTTATATTTCTGGCTGCAATATTAAAATAAATACATTGTTTATCAAGATTCCCCTTGTTAAAGGGGGACCTGGCTGCAGAGCTTTTATTGAGAAGCTCAGAGTGAGAGCTCCCACTGTGTCACCTTTTCTATCTTGGTGATAATTGTTTCAGAGGATTTCAACAAACTAGTCAGGCGTGATCTTGATCCTTTCCTGAACCACACTGACAACCCATAATCACACTGTCTTTCTCATGCATCTCTCACTTTTATCTCACGTTTTTAAAAACTCACCAAGTTCATGCTAAACTACCTACTTTGCAGTTTCTTTATGTCTGTCTCTGAATGCCTGCTAGCCTGCTAGCACCTATAAAATCTTAATCTTGAACTGTTGTGCTGAAACATACTATCTTCTAGGTATGGTCCACACTCAAGTAGTTCCCTTAGTGTTGCTTTACTTCGAGTCCCGGGATTTTGGTCTTCCTCTGCAGGTAGGCACACCTCTGGAGTTACAGAGCTTCATTCACCAGAAATAGGAACTGGAAATTATATGTAAGCCCAACAGATGTTAGCAGATCTGAATTTTTGGTAAATACAGAAAGGAAAGTTACAGTATATAACCTTTCCCAATGACTGCTGCATTCATCAGAGGGGTGACAAGGAGGGTCCCACACACTCCCACTACTGCTTCCCAGTTATTACAGCAGAACAGCACTATGGATGCTTTATTCTGTTCTCTGCTTGGCAAAAATACATGAGAGGCAATTAGCTACCATCAGTCATCTATGAAATTTCTGTTGGAAATTACATAGAGTGGATGATGGATCCATCTACCAATTTTGCCCGCAATTTACCCTGACACCTACTTGATGAATAAAAGAAATTTTGTGTACTAAATATATATGGGAATTGTTTGAATACCTTGCGTAGGATGAAAATTCATATATATACCAATAGCATTTTAAATACTGTGAAGCAAAAACTTAGAGTGAACAGATGGAAGGCTAGAAGACCTAAAAGTACCGGAAACACAACTGCAAATATAACATCAGATGTCTAAAGACAAGATTTAAAATTCAAGGTTGTAAAATATATTTTTAAGAATAATATGTCAGCAATATACAATGAAATGCATACGAAATTGGGGAAAAAATGCTTACCACTAGAAGAAAATATAGCATAATGTTTCAAGCTATAAAATGGTGTAAGTGCAGAATTATCCTTTAGTAACTATTAATTTCATTCTTTGCATTGTAAGATTTATTAGATGACTCGCCATGCATATGTAAATACAGCTTAAATTTATAAGGCTACTACGCTTAACCATGCATATACTAAAAGGTATAGATACGTTCTATTCTCATGCGCGTAGGCAAGTGTGATTACTCAGTTTATCAAGCAAGAAGTGAATCAGCAGTGTCACTGGGTTTGTTTCAGGCTTTCACATTCTTCCATTGCTGCTTTCAGAGCAGTTTTCAGTGGTTTCTGAGCTAAGAGGGCAAGAACTTAGACTTTCTGAGCAGTGAAGCAAAAACTGCTTTTTGCCATTAAAACCAAACCATCCTGAAAAATAACGATTTCCTTTTAATGGGTTGGGTTTTTTCTTTACACAGGTGTTCACATGCATCAAGCTACCTTTAATTTGGATGTTCCAGGACTTTGTAGAAGCACAACAAATATATACAGCTGTTGACAAAGGGTAGAGCATCAATGTGTTTACTGAATCTCCACTAGAGCTTGTAAAAGGGAAGGAATTGTCAATTTCTCCTTGATAATAGCTAAACTTGTTATACTTTTCATTCCTCTGTAGTGTCATCATAACTGCTCCATTTTTTCTGTAATCTCAATCAAAGTTGTGACTTGCATTATGTAGTCTTCTATTTACCTTTAGGATTTCAGTACAGCTGTAAATATTTTCTGAATTTATGCAGTAACCCTCTTTTTTGTTCAAAAAGCGGTATTTCAGTTCTTCCTCAGAACAGTTAAAATATTTATAATATGACAGAAAAGTATCCATTTTAAAAGCCTGAATCTAGATGCTCACTTGCTTTCAGAATATAAAGGTCAGCCATAGCTACTGATACTCATTTGAGGACCCTAAGTCATAGCAAGATAGAAAAAAAAGCAGACCTTTTTTTTTTTTGTAATAACATTTGCTCTTCTTTTCTGTAACTTCAGACATGGAATTTATTCATGCAAATATGACAATAGCATAGAAATTATAGATGCATAACAGCTCTGCCCCACTTCTGATCTTCATTATATGTTTCAATGGTTAATAGCTTGATGCGTTATCAGCACCTGGTGGGCTCAGCCTTTGCAGAGAGTTCAGAATAACAGCAGCCAGCAGGGCAGAAGTGTGCTTGTAAGAGCGTGCATGAGTTGGATGTCCAAAACTGATCTTGGTAAAGAGGAAGGCAACCATCAATCTAATTAAACTGTAACTGAGGAATTAAGAGATTGCTGGGGAAAAAAAAATCATCTAAACAGATAGACCAGCGAAACACAAAGATTTGTAGCGGACAAGAGAAGAGGGGAGCAGGGCAGCAATGGCATCGGTATCACCCTGCCAGATGTGGTCCCATGGCACCAGGGGCTCTGCCCAGGCCTGGCAGCATATCACCCCCATGGGCCACTGACTCTGCCCCGCGCCACTGCCTCCAGTTCACCCACAGCCATCGCAGGGGCATTCAGAGGTCACCCTGTGGCCGTGGATTCACACACTGCTGGGAGGATGTGGGGCAGCTGGTGCACTCACATCTCTCAGAGCAGGGGGTGTGGGCAGGGTGTCCCACATGTCCCGATGAGCAGGGTCTGCACAACCCATGGATGCTGAAGGGCTGCATGTGCATGTATCACTGTGTTAGGGATAAAATGAGGGAGTAGGATTTACTGGGGTTAGAAAACACTTTGTTGATTATTAATATTTGCAGTAGTATCGTGGTTATCTGTCATATTGCTAACATTGATCCTGAATATATAGTTCACTGATTCTCAGTTAATCACACCTCATTAATAAATCAGTGAAAACACTTCAGTCCTAATTTGGTTTAAACTACATGAACTGAGCAGGTTATCCATGGGACAGGGGCTTGATTTACTAATGAACATCCTCTAAAATGTGATGGAACAGTTTGGAAACTTGAATGCTTATCCAGCTGCACCCACCAGTCCGGCAGCTAGTATTGGAGATACTTGCCCTTGATATAGTATTAAATTGAAGTTACAAAAGTTACTGCCTCAGAGATAGTTAATATGTCATCTTTATTTTGATTGGCAAACCGCCTAATAGAGTCGGATTGATATCTAATTTAACTATTATCTATACTGGAGTAACTTGCATCCACTAATTTTTCAACCACGACATTAAAATATATCAGACCCCCAAAGCTATAGTCATCTTTCCAGACCGGGGAATCAGAACTTTCTGTCTTTGATGTACCAATCCAGATAACTATCCAATGAGAACTAAGGTCATCTCATACAAGTGTATAATGGAAAAGACAGTTTCTTTTCATAGGATAGACTACATCTGGGTGTGGTGGTGGTGGTTTGAGCCTTGTGATTGTACTGACAAAAATCCCAGGCAACTGACAGAAGGGTCAGTATCAGGGACTTCAAAAACAGAAAAAAATTGTATTACTACTTGACACTTCTGGTATAGTAATTGGAATGTATTTTACTGGAACTTGATTTTATTTCTTAATTTTTAACTCTAAACACAAGGGACATTTATTACCATTATACTCTATCCTATCTACTCTAACTGTGCATATTCATTTTTTCATTTTTATTAATCCTATTAATCTCAGGATTAGATAATATCTCATAGCAATTACCTACATATGCTAATCATGTATTCTTTAAATTACCTCTCCAGGTTTAAAATTGCTTCATAATTAAATTGACTAGCCTATCTTTTTTTTTTTTTTTAAGAATAGCTCTATCCTTTAAATTACTTCCTGTAATTTGTTCTTTCTTTGTAGATATATATTTTTCCACTTCTTATTGATTTTATCTTTGGCTGTTCTAATCCTTAGAATACCTCCCTCCACTAAAGTTCTATATGTCTAATGCTTCAGCAGCTGATTCAGATTCTACAGTAGGAAATAATACTTACAGTAAGTTTGATATTCTGTTGTTTTTTAACAGAAGAGTGACCATACTGAAGATCTTCAAGGTATAGTTTCTTACCAGAAGATCAGAATAAATATATTTAACATATTCTCATCAAGATTTCTTCCACAGCTATTATAATACCACAGAATCATAAAGGTGTTGAGGTTGGCAACTGTGAAGACCATCTAGTCCAGTCCACAGCTCAAAGCAGAGTCAGCTAGAGCATGCTGCTTACGGCCATGTACAACTGAGTTTCAAATGTCCCCATGAATGGACACTGCACAACTTCTCTGGGCAACCTGTGCCAGTGTTGAACCAGCTTCACAGGAAAAAGAATATTCTTATATTTAAACGGAATGTCCTGTATTTCAATTTGTCTGCATTGTCTCTTGTGCTGTCACTGTGCACCACTGAAAAGAGGCTGGCTCCATCCTTTTTGCACCCTTTCTTCAAGTACTTACACTGAAAAGCCCCGCCTGCCACTCCCCCCCGCCCATTCTCTTCTTCAGGCTGAAATTCCCAGATCCTTCAGGATTTCCTATCCTCATAGGAAATATGCTCCAAGTCATTAACCATCTTCATGGCACTTTGCTGGTCTCTCTTCAGTATGTTTGTGTCTTTTGTACTAGGGATTCCAGAACTAAACATGGTGCTCCAGATGTACCTTGCCAGGGATGAGCAGAGGGGAAGGGTCTGCTGGCAGTGTTCTGCTTAATGAAGCCCAGGAGGTTGACGATCTTCTTTTCTGTAAGGTCACATTGCTGGCTTATGTTCAACTGGGTATCCACCAGGAACCTCAGGGCCTTTTCTTCAAAGCTGTTTTCCAGCTGGGTGGCTACCAGCATATACTGGTGCATAGTGTGGTTCCTCCACAGGTGCAGAACTTTACACTTCCCTTTGCTGAACTTCATGAGGGTCCTGTCAGCCCACTTTCCCAGCCTGTCAAGGTCCCAAGCTGGTGACCCAACACATAGGATCTTCCAACACACAGTTTTGTTTTCTTGCCTGTCAATGCACATCAACCAACACCTGGCAGATCTGTCCAAGGTAACCAGTTAACATAAGAGGGAATGTCATCCCCGGTATATTACTTCCATGATTTCATGTCGTCTTGTCATTATTGACTGGTGTCTTGTGGAAACATACTGCGAAGACCAGTAGTTTTCAAATAGAATCTTTTCTTACTTCATTTATAATTAATGATTTATATAAACCAGAACAGCTCCAGTAAGGAGTCAGAGAGATATAGCTGCATCCATGTTGTAAAGGTATCAGTTTGAAACATATTCAGGTCCTTGCTTGCCAAAACTCAGATGGGCAACATGATCTTCGCTGGTTTTAGGAAACTAAGTTTCTCTCCTGCTACAAATGTCTTGAAATACAGACACTTCAAAATTGCTTCTGTGAAAGGAGAGGTGTTTTCCAAATAGTTGGCCAACATTATGAATTCTCAAAGAGAGGCTGGAATCCAACTCTTAAATACCCTGTGGTCTTCCTAGTATCCTGTCATGACAATTTATGACAAAATCCTTGCCACCTTGGCTATCATGGCAGCTGCTGGTAATGTTTATTCTAGCTGCATTGCTTGACTTCAGTCTCAAAAATGTTTTCACAATTAGCTTGCAGGCCATTGGTTCTAACACTATACAGGAAATTGCTGTCAAGCGTATCGAATATTGATGCTTTATGTATTAAATATACGTGAAGTAATCTCTGACCTTACTAGGTTCTTAGAGAATAATGTAGTGAGATCGTTTCCTGCTATCCGAAGGAAGATGAAAGCTTTCTTTCACCATTTGATGGTTTAGTGTATCGTTAGTGTTGGGATCTTGAAAACATTCAGTGTTGGGTTAGTTATTGTCACCAGTTGGTCAGGTGAGGCAGGGCCAGTCACGAGATAAATTCTTTCTCCAGTCACCCCTCCCCCATTCCAGGAAAAAAGGGTTAGAGAGAGAGAAGAAGAAAAAGTAAGTTGGTGAGGCCTCAGTTAAGTTTAGGAAACTAAAATGATTTTAATAACAATAGAACGATATTATATACAAAACCAAACAAGCATGACCACAGTCTGTAATGGCTGAGAGCACGTGGAGCGGCCGGGGCTGGAGCCCGCTGGGCTGGGAAGTGGCAGCTGAACACGCAGCGGCAGCTGCGAAAACGGTGGCCAGGAGCAGCGCAGTGTATCCCCTGGGACAGGAGCAGCAGTCTGGCAGCAGCAGCTCGAGGTGAGGAGCTGAATAACAGCAGCGCTGATCAGCAAGTTCCTCGGTGGGCAAGAAGGAGGAGGGGGGGTTGTGGCTCATCTCGGACAGCAGGCAGAGAAGGTGTGCTCCGCAGTTTCTTCCTGCACTCGGCAGTTAAAGAACCAATGTCCTACCAAGAAGTTCCACAGCCAGTGAGACGCAGTGATGTGCAGGGGGAGGAATACTGTAATTGGCTTGCTAATTGGCTTGTCAATCAAAACAAACCAAACTGGTTTTATCTTAAAACCAGGACAGTTATGTTCTCTGTTAACTCGGTAGGAGTCTTAGTACTGGCTTCAGTGTAAGCACTGTAAAGTCTGTATACACCCTGCTTTTGAAAATCCCACCTAGTAGCAAATACTATTTATATTTGTTCTAATTTTTTGTTTCGTAAGTCTCTTTATATTTTGATTCACTAATGTCCTTTAATAATGTGCTTGTACTGTGGGTTCAAGAGCTTTTACACTTTCATTGGCCCACTTGTTCCTTTCATTTGAACTTAAGCTGACCATTTCATTTATCCACTATTTAGATTACTGTTCTTTCATCCAATTTGATGTATTTTGAAACACACTCATGAGCAAGAGAAATTGAAATGCAGACCTTTGCTGAATTGTTTTAAGAAAACATGGAATTTTAAAAATTTTGTTTACAAGTTTATTTAATTTTTTAAAAATTAGGAAAGTATTTTATGGATGTGTCATATTTCAGTACACATACATCTTTATAAAGGAGTTTGTAGAGTGTTTAAATCAGAATTCTTTCAGAGGAATAAAGAAACTGAGCTCTTTAGAATATATGTAAAGGAGCCTAAGACTGAATTTTCTGCCTCAGACACCACTAATGTTCTGAACAATTCCTGTATGCAAAGCTCATTTAAATTAAAAGAGTATCAGCTTCTGCATTAAATTCAGGAGCTACAGGCATAATTCTAGTTTAAACAAATAGCTAGCTATATGAATGAATTTGTCATTTTAACCAAATGACTAACAATCAGAGTGATTGTCCTCACTGAGTTTTCCTAACTTTCTCCAATATCCTTTTCAGCTCTCTCTTGCCTTTTGTATCTAACATTAATAAAGAATTTCCAAGTTTTCTTTCTTCATTTGAATTTTTGGGGTTATTTTACATTAAAAAATACTCAATGACATCGCTCTACCCCCGTAACATTTTCTTAGGTTTTTTTAGGTAAAAGCTCACTTGTAATAATAAATAAATCAAACTAAGAGTATACACAGCTAGAGAAAGAAAACGGAGAAATCTGTTTCTTATGTTTAACTTGTCTATAGAGAACTAGAAAAAATATTTTTAATGCTCCTCAATATGGCCTACTAGAAAAGCAAGGCTCAAACTGAATTTATACTAGTGTGTTTCAAGATGAAAGGAAGTCCATGTCAAATCTTGGTAGTAGGTGAGGCATATAGGAAATTGCATGGTTAATAATCACGGGGAAAATTAAAAAAGCCTTGGTACTGAATAAGGAAAGAAAAATGTGTTTGAACCCAGTATTGATCAAAGAGTTGCATATCATTTTTGTGACTTTACCATAGGTGTTTTTATTTTAACTTGCTCAGAATTTCCACTCAGAAATAATCTTATTTTTACTTATTGCTCTACTTGTTTTATTGCTGCAAATATACAGGAATGATCTA
Organism: Buceros rhinoceros silvestris; assembly: GCF_000710305.1. Lineage (NCBI taxonomy): Eukaryota > Metazoa > Chordata > Aves > Bucerotiformes > Bucerotidae > Buceros > Buceros rhinoceros. The sequence goes on along the minus strand of NW_010416802.1, from coordinate 10,395 downwards.
CAAAAATGTTTTGTTATATATCTGAGTATGAGTGAAGCATTCTGGTTATGCCTGTAAGTCATTCTACCGAGGCTTCAATAAAGGTCACAGAAACTAGTGCAGGGAAGCCAGACTCCTCAGCAGAAAGGTCATGCTGCCACTAAGAAGAGAGGAATGGCAGGACAACAGCGAGGCCACTCCTGTTAAAAGAAGTTAGAACTCTCAGATAATAGCAGACTGTCTAATTTTCAGATTGTAACAACTCATCCAAAATACAGCACCATTTTCTTTCTTCCCAGCTATTGTAAGGAGCATTTCACTTTACAGAAAGACTGTTTCTGGCAAGTGGACAGGAAAAAAAAACACCAACAACAACAAAAAAACCCCAGACCTTTTATAGCAAAGGAATATAATTCATAATGTCAAAAAGGACAGTTAGACTTTTAAAGTGAACTTGTTTCTCAACTGACTAGCATACTACTGTGATTTCCTTACCTAAGAGAACAGCTGTTCCCTTTCACAGCTGTTTCCCTTTTCCCCCTGTCCCAGGTCAGGGGAAAGCTGACCAGGGAGCCTATAGCAATCTGCATTAAGAGTTGCCTCTTCCCATCCACCGCTATGAGCATTTTGCATTCGCCAATTTCAACTTATTTGCAGAACAAATGCATGAAAATCAAAATCCTAGAAAAAGATGAGTCACAGTTTGAATTTCTGAGGTGGGAGAAAAACCATATTTGCATGAGCTAGTGGGTCCAAAGAGATTGTCTTTAGAAATCTTAAGATAACATCTTGCAAGATTTTCAATCAAGTTTCCAGTCTAGCTCCCTGAACAACTCGCCTCGTACTTGTATTGTGAGCAGTCCTGGAGAAGACAGAAACATAACAGCAGTAGAGAGGAAAGTTGGGGGAGAACAAGGTGAGTTAATGGCATATGAATTTAGGTCACTATGTCATGAAATACTTTGCCCGTGCTTCGGTCATCTGTGAGAACAGACCATTTGGGCAACAAAACACACTTTGCTGTGTTGCGGAGTTTGGTTTTACCTAGAGCTCTTCCAAACATACAACTCAGTAGAAAGGGACTGAAATACTGGTTTGTGTTTAACCCTAACTCAGTCCCTTCACCCATCAGCCAACCTTCCAATTGCCTCAGCAGTGGTGGGGAAGGCTTTCGAGTGCTCCCATTTCTGGGTGCAACATCAGAAATACAGAGGTCACGGTGGGGACCTCTTGGATTTAGATGTTGAACCATTTTTCTGGCTTTGATCTTCGTGCGTATTCAAGTCAGAGAGAGTTAATGAAAAGCTATCTGTAATTGTTATGTAATTCTGTATGAAACTGGTTGCATCCAGAAAATCCCAGCTTCGCTTTGTATTGAATAAGGTGAGCAAATGGTTTATTTCTCACATTCAGCTTTTTGGGGACTATTGATATAGACACATATATTAAACTGATTAAGGAAATGATGAGAAGTTAGCACTATGAAAATTGAACCCTATTTCTGTGTTGTCTGTTTATTCCTTTTCTAAGTTTAACTGTACATTTGAAGATATAATGGGTTAAGATGGCGCCGGCGGGGCTGAAATACTTGTCTCCCCTCTTTCCCCCTAAGCACGCGAAAAACTTTCTCATTACTTTTGTGGGGAAACCACGCCAGTCCTCTTGGCTTCTTATTGGGAGCCAAGGCATATCAATCACACCTCAGCAAATAGCATATAAAAAGTGGAGTTTTCAACACTCCCCAGCGCCATTTGATTTTCAGCACAGGACCCAGAGAGAAATTTCTATCAAAGAGAGAAAGAACACCGCATCCTCCACATGGCAGTAAAAGACTATTTCAAGGATAAATTTCCCGTTTCCTTGAATGAGTGGAAAGGGGCACAAGAGGCATCCTCGCCCCCACATCAAGAGGTCCACCACCAAGGAACTACAGGAAGGATCATTCCCCATAAGCTGGTCATCCTGCCAGGGTTGACGCAGAGCTGGATCATTGCCCGAAGGATGCCCCACTAAAACACCCCAGTCCACTGAAGTGGAAACGACGACGGTCTGTGCCATCTTCTATGAGGGATGAGAGGGAAAGACTCTATTGCAAAAGTTTGTCTGGACAGTTCATTTCTGGACTGGAACCTGGAGGTTAAAGACTCTTGGCAACTCTCCTTCCCCTCCCCCTCTGTCACACAGCCACGAGGCACAGGTCTTTGTTTAAGAGGGGATTTGGATTCAACACAGCGGGAGGGAATGTATCTGTATATACCTATTAATGTATTTATTAATCTCTCATATCTCTCTCTTTCAGACAGTCCTGTTTAACTTTACATGATTGATTTTGGGTTTTAATTGCATTAAGCATTAAATTGATTCTGTTCCACCCCTTTAATTTAAAATCTGTGATTTGCTTGTGCATTTCTTTGCCTTAACGAACCACTTAAACTCCTTTGCTTAGTCTTCCAGTGGATTTACATTCCCCCTGAAGCTACAGAAAGTTGCATTAGAAAGAAACCCTTTCAGAGACTACAGCTTTCTAATTTCAAACTGCAACAGAAGAATTCTTGATGATGACTTTCTCAAATGAAGGTGAATTTTACCTTTCATTTCCTTGTTATGTATAACTGGAAAGTTTTACGACACTATGGATCATCCAGGTTCCCTAGACAGGCAGCTATGAAAACAGAAATAAGAAGGTTTTACTTTTCTTCAGTGCTTGAATTAGGATATTCCTATCTACCTGTACTCTGTACAGCATAAAGTTATCAAAACATCAGTTTATCCACACGTATTTTTCATTTTGGCTTCCCTCCCTTAAGTAATTGAAATCCAATGTGTTCAGCTTATGACTTCTTCAGCACAACCTTCTACCTGCAGTGCTAATCTTGCAGTTAAATTTCAAAATGAAATATATTTTATTTGTTTGGGAGGGTGCTCTGGTTTTGTGGTAATAGAACTAATTCTTTCATGAAAGCATTCTTTAATATCTATTCTGTTTTCAGCCCCCCCTCTTAAATAATATTTCATAGCAGTCTCACTTAATTTAAGGATATAGTGTACTTCAGAAGGAACCCTCGCTAGGGAAAACAGGAGATAGCGGAATGTGATGGGAAGGTACAAAGCCTGTCTGATGAGTGTTGTTACTCTTGGTTTATTGAATGTATTGGTTGCCTGACTGGCAGGTTCTGAACTCAGCTTTTTGTTTTCAGATACCAGGGTTACATCTTTCAGATACATTGATGACTTTAACACCTTATTCTTGCCTTCCCTTTGCCAGCCTTAAGAAACAAAACATTGCTAGGCCTTGCTGATATAAAGGTTGGGCAAATAAGGGTGAGCTCAGAAGCAGCAGCTATTTATTGGTTTAGGATGATGCTGTATGGCCTACACTGGTACAGATCAGTATGTTTGCTTCCTCTGTTCATTGCAAATATTCACTGATACACACCACTCCTTACCGTACGATGAAAGTGCATCGGCAGTTGAATTCTGGTTGTTTCTGATAATAAAACAGGCCTCAGCATTGTCTCCTCTTCAACTGCTTGCTTATAAAATTGTTCTCATTGACAGACAGATATAACTTCACTCCAGCATATTTTTCTGCTCTATTTTTAGTAAAGGTACTATTTGAACTCCTGATTCTATCTACTGACAAAGATGAAAGAAAATTCTCTTCTAAAATATAAAAATAGTTGTCCTGCTTCAAGGAATGGTTTCATCCAGCTCGACATTATAGGTGCCAGTAGCCAACATTCAAGCAGATGATCTACAACATAAAGCCAGTAGTGGATGTTTCTCAGAGTAAATAAAATTCTGTTCCATTTGTGCTCTTTACTTTTGATAGCAAAACTACCTTTTTACTCCTGAAATAAATGTTAAATATCATGACATAATTCATCAACAATTCTTTTATTCTATTTCTACCTTTTATATCCAATGAGTTAAATTATTTTTGTTTTGTTAAGATGTGTTTGTAGAAAGCTTTTATTTCAAATAATAGTTCAAACACTTGGCCAAGAAACAAAAGTTATATATATTATTCCATAAAAGTATAATGTATGGGGTATGGATTCAGTAGTCTCTGTTTTACATATGATGTGATTGCAACGGTACAGCTCCTCCATTTAAGTTATCAGAATATTGAGAAGGTTAGGACGTAAGTATGTCATCTTTGTCTGTGAGGTTTTAAGTCACTTCAACTGCTGCACATTGAAAAAAATATAAAGATTAAACACACTTTATTGTAAATGAGTTTACTTTATTAACAAAGAAAAAAAAAGTAACCCTCAGAAACATCATTCTCAAGAAAAACAAAACAAATCAAGCCATAGAGCTCAAATTCTGGAAAGCAACTTATTTTTTTCTCTTTGCAAAAAATTTTATGAGACATTTATTCCAGTTTGTTGAATATTTTATCATTTATCATCACACCCCCCCCCCAAAAAAAAACAAAAACAAAACAAAAAAGAAGAGTAGCACTTAATTTCCTGTCTTGACATGTTTTGATCTGTGCATGACTGTAGGTCAAAACTGCCCATTGGGTGAGATTTGGCATGATTTGGCATGAAAAGCATAAAGTCCAGCCCAAATTTATCTTCAGTCTTCACTGCTCCCATATTGCCTATTTCAGAACTCTCTTAGTTTACCGAGGGGCTTTTTTGTGTCATAACTGGGTATATTCTGCAGGACAATTTAGAGAAAGGAAGCTCAATTAAAGATGAGAGGAAAATACATGATGAAGGTGTGAAGATGAGTACACAGTAGAAAATGTAAATAACTTACATAAACGCAGAGACTAACTAGAGTAAAAAGATGCCAGCATCTATTCCTATCATGGGCATATGTTCTGGTCTTTGTCCTAAAAGTGCAGCAGTACTTCCATGATTACAGCAAAGGTGTTTCCCTTACTTTTGAAGATGGCAGGATTTTTGAAACAGACAATCCAGAAAAATTAAGTAAGATAAACCTAAATGAAGCAGGTGTCCCCATGTAGCCTATTACTTTATTTCTATCTCCATCAAAATGTGTTCCCTCTGAATATGCACATCACAGGTGGACTATCCAATGAAATTAGGATGATTACATGTAGAAAATACAAAGCATTAAACTGATAAACAAATTTAATCACTGAGAATGGGAAATAACATGTAGAATACATCTGCATAATTATCATCCTGGTAATATTGATCTAATCTTTACATAGTGTAATCAAGAAAAAAATATATGTCTTGATGCATTATAAGTTCAAAATACAACTCTGCTGTGCTCCCTCCCTAAATGCCTTCCTCCTTACTTGTGTTAACACCAGAACACATCTCATCCTTTGATGAGTGAGCTCAGCTCACTGAGCCAGTAGGAAGACACTCTCTTGCCTTGTTAAATTAGTTTTCTCCTTGCTTGTGATGAGCTTCACATCAGGGTCAAATAAACCACTCATGTTACATATAGGAAAGATTTAGGACTGCATAATTAGAGATGAAGCTATAAGAGTAGGAAGAGAACTGATCAGTTTGGTAGTCTCAGCTTAAACCAGAAGTGCGCAGGCCTGAGAAATCAGAGGGGATAGGGTCAGTTGCACTGAGTACTCAGAACAGTACTTACATCCCAGTCAGCTGCATTTATGATAATACATCGAAGGGAATTGCATATTCACTGTCTTCCTAACACAGGATCTGACCTTTAATTGATGCAGAGTAGCATACCTGTGCTACCTTCAATAAATGTATATTATTTTAGGTCAGCTCTATGTGATTAGCACAAAGACTCTGACTTGGGAAGTACGGAGTGAACCAAACAACAAAATAGGAGAGGTTAGGACTAACCCAAACAAAAATGAGACTTAATTACATTATTAAAAGAAAGAGTTTACTAAAACCCAGTATGTCTGCTTTCTTGTTAAAGCATCTGCGATTCTGGATTATAAGCAACTGTTGATAACTTCAGCATTCTAAATTTAGTATACTTTTAGTTAGAAAAATCCTCTTGATTGAGTCTCTTAGAACTAAATCAAGATTTTAAAATTTTGCAGACCTGGGACACTGAAACTTCTCTTTGTTTTCTTTGGACAGCTGGGAATCAAATTTACTGATGCCTGACCTAAACTTTATTAAAATATTATAAAATAAACATAAAAATTACAATATAGACATGGCTGTTTTATGAGGTTTTTCCTGTTTCTAACAATGGTAACAATGAAAACTTAACTACTAAAGTCTGAGTTAGTTTTTCAGTTCCTTCCAGAATGCACCAGTCTGATGTGTTTAGCTGCCTCTTCTTTTCTGCAGGCAGTTTATAAAGCAGTTCTTTGCTGCTTTCCCAATTTACAATTGACAGCCAATATAGGTGAAGTCTGAAAAATGAGCAGGACCCTCCCATATTCACTGGTCATGGCTGAAACCATCTGAGTGACGGTGTCCCTTTCTACTCTAGAATTTCCAGATTATTAAATAATATGTTCAATTTTTTGTATCTCAGGCCATAAGCAATTAGATGAAAAAAATTCTCAATGAGTCTTTTCAAATAAAAGCAGGATTAGTGAGCACGCCAACTCAGGACACTTTGTCTCCGGAAGCAGCACTCTCCCGGGTCTGTAACACCTGGAGCTTCTTCAAGATGTATAGTGTTCTTCCCAGACCAAATATGTTCAGAGCTACATGTAGCAAGGGCTAAGTGATGCGGGAAAGGGCACCAGTGAGGAAATATGCTTGAGCCGGCTGTTGGTGTCTACCTCGCAAGAGGTCCAGAGGGGTGGGCAGGACCACAACAAAACTGGGAAGCCAGATGACTACTCACTGATGGCAGGAAAAGTTTTGCAAAGCTTGATTCTAAAAACCGACACCATGATTTTAGAATTCATACTTGTGCTTTTTTTTTTTTTTAAATCAGGAACATGTGTTTCACATAACAGATTGCATTTCAAAATAACTTTCAAAGGATACAGATCTGACGAGAATTCATTAGTTAGAAGAGTGACAAGCAGCAAGTTATTTTTAAAATGACTAGCATAAGGACAGGTGAATGAATCTCACAGAAATTAATCGATATGAATGATTTAAAATGAGATTAGAGTAAATGTTAATCATCCACTGTGCTACTGAAACGTTGCATAGTTGCTGGGTTTATTCACCAATAAGTTCAGTGAATTGAAATTAACATGTCAAATTTTTCCTGGAGGGGGTAGATCTAGTATCATGCATCAGTAAAGATGCCTATACCTTCCCTCTCCTTATTGTTTAGATGTTTAAATAAAGGATCGCCTATAAAAAGACTAGAATACATAAAAGGACAAACCAAAAAAGGAATGCCACTAGTGAAATCAATAGATTCAGCCTTGTGAGGTTTTTTTATAAGTCACCTTGTTGAGTGGCAGAGTAGGATTGTTTTGTTTAAAGATTTTCATGACTCTTGAATCATAGCTCTGTGTTCCAAGTTAGACTCTTCTATGCTTTGATGATATTAACCAAAGCAGATCTATAGCTGGTCAACTTTGCTAGTAAAACTAGTAAAAGGGATGTCCTAGTATGAAAGCAAAAGTAGTGTGTATGCATAAATATGAGTGTATACATATATATATATCTGTATGTATAAGAAAAGCTACATGAAGACTTGCTGAAGAATGTCAATCAAATATTCTTATACCACGCTTCAAAAAACTATGCCATAGAAATTTTTCACATAGATTTGGCTTCAGTTACACATTCTTTCTTTGTAACTGCCACACAGAACTTTTTGCATACATCAGTTACAGTAGGAAAGTTTTAGTTGCTGATGACCACTTGGCAGTTGAATCACTATGGACAAATGTTTCAGGACCGTGTAGTCACTTTAATTGGATGTTGCAACTAAAGCAAACTTAAAAAAACTTCAGCATCTGAATAGTTAAGAGTTGGCATTTAACATACTTGGCTTCATTTGCAAAGCTCTCACTCTGAAAGGACTGAGTAACAGGGCAATTTACACCTCTCAGTCCTACCAGTGGGTAATTTTACCACTCACTGTATTTCTTTTACACTGCTTTTGGCATTTCTTTTGTCCAAGAGAACATAACTTTTAAACTTAGCCACTGGGAGAATATTTGCAAGAGGTGGAGCCTAAAATAATTTTCACAGCAGTGGGATCATGATTGCTTTCTATGAATTACGTTCTAACAACATGTGGTCAGACACTCTGTTTACTCTTTGGTCTCAGTCTCTCCAGTTGTTATCATTAATCACTATTTCTGCTTCTTGCATAATATTCTCTCATTCCTACATAATTTTTGAAGATAAAAATGAGTAAAAATAAGTATTTTAAAATTCAGTCTTTTAAGTTCTTTATTTACTTGTGACCTAGAGTTTCTGTCTTTTCAAACCAATGGTTTTCTTCTGAATATGTATAGAAAATCTATTCTTACTTTCTTTTATTCCATTATCTGGCACATTCTAATCCTTTTGTATTACATGTATTACTTTAGATGTATTCACGCCTTGGTAGCTGCCTTGTATCTCTTCCTTTCAACCTCCTTTCTCCTCTATTTTCTGCACCATTTCTTTCTGCAGCTCAACTCTTTTGCTGAAATTTCTTTCAGTGACATGTTGGAGTTTTAAAATTTTTTTCTTATGTCATTTTAGTGATGATGAAAAGCTTTGTTTTATCTTTGATTTGCTAATTTTTTCAAGTGGTCTGCTTGTCTAGTGCTTTGTTCATTTTACATACCGAAGTTTATTTTATATATCCTAATATGACTAATATACTCTATAACTATTCTTTTACAGATTTGATTGTCATAAAATTCATCAAAATATTTCATTGGCTATTCTGACCAATAATTTTTTAATAAATCTCTCAACAAACAGCCAGTGCCTGTGCTTGATAAGCACCAAACCTTATTCCTCTACCTCTGGCTGCAGAGATGTTCACGACTGTCACGAAGAGCATGAGAGAATCACAGAAAGATTGAGGTTGGAGGGGACCTGTGGAGTTCAACTGGTCCAACCCCCCGTGCTCAAGCACTGCCACATAGAGCTGGTTGCAAAGGACCATGTCCAGAGAGCTTTCAAAAAACTCCAAGGATGGAGATTCCACAATCTCTTTGCAGAATCTGTGCCAGTGCTTTGCCACCATCACAGTCAAAAAGCAATTCCTGATGTTTAGGTGGAACCTCTAGTGTTTCAGTTTGTGTCTATTGCCTCTTATCCTGTCACCTGAGCACCACTGGAGAAAGCCTGTAGGCTCTTTGTTACTAGGCACTTTCCTGCGTACATGCAAGTGCTTCAGATGATCCAACTTAAGCCTTGTTTTGTTGATTTTGTCTTCCTTTTTGTTCACATCACTTAAGGCCCTTTCCTTATCAACACTGTCCACCACTTCCTCACACGGCTTCTGGTAACTCCCTCTCTCCCCTGTCACTCCTATCTCTGTGAAGGGTTTGTGTGACAGCAGATACTAGGAATGCTTTGGTAATACTCTCCAAGAAGGTGTTCAGAGGGAAGATGAGTCAGACTATAAGAAATGAGATACGTACCTTCATAACCAGGCTTCTTAGAAACTTTCAGATTTCCCTTCATCTCAATAACCTTTGTCTGACTGATCATGCTGGATGCTTTACTGGTATTTTTCCAGAGTCTGATCTTGCATTAATTTGAAATTAATGTAAGTTTTGTTAGGAAATGCAGTAAAAGCAAGATTGATCCCCAAATACTGTACTTATTCTTGCTTCTGTGCAAGCATTTGCATAGAAATTTATAACAATAGTGTCACAGAGGCACCCACAAAACAGACAAGCAACAGCTATCCAAAAACTGGGGATTTATTGCAATCAAAGCTGCCTCTGACAGACAGACAGTTTTCCAGAGTCTGATCTTGCATTAATTTGAAATTAATGTAAGTTTTGTTAGGAAATGCAGTAAAAGCAAGATTGATCCCCAAATACTGTACTTATTCTTGCTTCTGTGCAAGCATTTGCATAGAAATTTATAGCAATAGTGTCACAGAGGCACCCACAAAACAGACAAGCAACAGCTATCCACAAACTGGGGATTTATTGCAATCAAAGCTGCCTCACACTCTGACAGACCAGAATTAATTACAAATTCAGATGTCAGTTGGGAATACATCACTACACAACAGATTCCTGAACATCAAAGCATACTCTTTAAGGAAGATGAACTATGATGTGAACACCTGTAGTGGTAAATCATACGTCGCAAATATTCGGGGCGGACAATGCGACAACAGTTTGTGTGCACACAAGGCCTATATTAAGATATATCTGCAGCAGACTGCTGCGGTACCTACACACTACAAATTCTAACTGCGCAGTTTCTCCCTTATCACACGTATTTATAATTTCTGAGTTATCTTACATACCCTGCTTGGATTGGTTCCAAGTTCACTGCCCTGCCCAGAGATGAGCTGGCTTTCCAATCACCCATTGACACAACCTCTCTG
>NW_010416801.1:5583-11562 GCF_000710305.1 Buceros rhinoceros silvestris | reverse complement strand
ACCTGCTCGGCTGCGGAGGAAGGGCGCTGCCGGGCGACCCAGGGGGAAGTACTGACGGGGAGTCGGGCTGATGGGCGGACAGCAGGGCCCAGGGCGCTGAGGGGAGGGCTGGTCCCCCACCTCCGGCCGGGCGGTGCTGGAAGGCATGTCTGTTTAATACCTCTGGGGCTCATCGCTAGAGAGGGGAAGCCTGCACCAAACCCAACGCGGTCCTGCCTTAAATTAGAAACTTGGGTTCTCCCCTCACCCCAATATGTATTTTCTTCACAACTAAGTTTTCATTTATTCCAGTATTTTAGGATAAACTCTACAGTAAAGAGATGAATGTGGCTTATACTAATATATGTTGCAATATCTTTATTGTCCCCTGTCCATCTGTAGTTACAAGGGACATGTCCAATATGGGAAACCCTGTTAGCTGTAACCCAGAGCTGTAGGGTCAGAGCTCACTCAGAGCTGCACTTAGACTGTCTGTTGCCACTGATTTAAAGCCACCCCTGTTATCTGTACTGCCCTGCAGATGGGTAAAAGTGACAGCTAACGTGAGAAACAGCAAATTATACATTCTTCCAGAAAACTTGTGTGAAAAAAGAACTTGTCTTGTGTAATTTTAGTATTTAGGTATATCTAATACAGACTTTGCGTCTCCACAGTAAATTACCGCGAAGATAATGTAACAAATGTAAACAATGTATTTATAGTACATATAGGTGAAGTACATGAAAACATAAAAGCCAGCCTACTCATTCAAAGCAACCATCCCTAGGCTGGTGTCTTCTGCCTGACAATGGCCAACAGTAGATATATATGTAAGAGGTATAAAAACATACAGACCACCATGGAGTGGTCTTTTCTTTTAGTTTTCAGCTTCTGAAGTGCAGGGGAACAACCCTCTTAGGTAAAAACTGTCTACTATCACAGTAACAGCAATAAATGTACCTCTTCTACATGAATATGGCAAATAGTTTTTTGATCTGTTGATACTTAGAGCCTCCAGGAGTGGCAGCAGGATCCTGAAGGTGCTCAAAGGCTAGACAGGAACTTCTTCTCACCAGTTTTGAATCCAATGCTTAATAATTTTATAAGGTACTTGCATTTTTGTTATCTAAGAAATAGTGAGTTACCATGCCCTATTTGTTTTCAGTATGTCATCTTGTAGACCTCGTACATTTGCAGAACCATCCCTTTTCCTAAACAATCAAGCTTTGGTTTATTATTTGTTTCCAAACCCTTTTGAGCTGGCATTGTTCAAAGAAGTCCCATCAGTCCCTGTTGCTTGTTCCTGTCCTTTGGTCACATCCACTTCTTGTGCTGGCATGCAGCAAACCTGATCAGAGTAACCCAACAAAAATTATTAGTTTAAATTTAGATCACTTCTCCCACAGAGTTGCTGCGCAGCTGCACATGCACCAAAAGGGAGACGCTTTTGGCGGGGGGAGGGGGGAGGGTGTAGTGAGTAGCCCAAGCAAAGGGAGCACGGGCCTGCTGATTCCAGCAGTGGAGCTGGCAAGGATGGCACGTGAAGCTACGGCTGCAGGCAGAGGTTTCCTAGGACTGGCTGCCACTTTCTGCCTTCTGTCATGTGCCCCCTGCCCACGTCCAGAGATGTGGCTGTGCTGTTTCAGCTCGCTCACCTGGCAGGAAACTCCTCCCGTTTTTTAGTGCATGTGTTACCAGGGTACTGTGCTGAAACAGCTCAGTTGACAGGGCGAAGGAGAGTAGCGTGGGATTGCAGCAGGTAGTCCATAGGCTGCTGTGGGATTGCAGCCTGTGCCCCTCTCACCGAAGCCATTCCCCATCTTTGTTTTCATCTTTCTCTGTATCTTTCCTGTTTATACTTCTTTTCAGACAAAGCGGGGGCAAAACTACCTGCAATAAAGATATTTACAGCAGCACTGTCCGGCTTTTGTCTAACTCATTTTTTCTTACTATTTCCAAACATTGCAGGGGTTCCATTTTACTTTGTGGCCTGGGGTGTGAACAAAAGGTCTGAGACCTCTTTCCTGAGTGGAATTGCTATTTTACAAGTGGATACATATAGTGAGGGTTGCCTCCCATGGGTGCATCACTTTGTGTGTCTGTATATTAAATTTCGCTTGTCATTTATCACCTTATCACATTAAAAGTGCTATCAAGTGATAGCCGAGCTAATCTGACAGCTTCTTGCTACCAAACCAGGCTGTACTGCTCTTCCTTCCCTCTACGCTTCCACCTTATTCCCAGATGCACAATTCTCTCTCCCTGATCTTTGTATGGTTTTGTCACTGATGTGACCTCTCAACAAGTCGGTTCAGCTCACTAAGCCAACAGGAAAGTATTTCTTTTTTCTAAGTCTTCTGAAATTCTTGATTGCCAGATTTGACTGTGCAGATGAATTTTGTATTATCTGCCAACTGTCCTCGTGGAGTTAAACTTCTACATAAAATTTTTGAAGATGTTGAACAGCGATTTTTGTGGGTTCTGGAAGCTGCTTTGTATTGTGTAATCTAATGATGAGTTTCCTTTCTTTTAGTTTTTTTTTATCCTTTTCCTTGTATTTCGTATCAATACACTTTGAGAGACTGTGGTGAAAGACCAGGTCAAAGGCTTTTTGAAATCCAGGTATGTAATATCATCAGAACCATCCTTATCTACATTGCAATCACTCCTTGAACTTCTAATGGGTTTGCAAAATATGACATCCTACTTGATATGCAGTGCTGTCTCCAACATGTCATTCAGTTTACTAATTCTATTCTTTATTATAGTTTCCAGTAAGTTGCCTGGCAGAGATATCAAGCACTGATTTGGATGAGCCCAGAAGGCCTTTTAACCGTCACATTTTCCACCTTCCATTCTTCTGGCCCTGTGCCATTTAAGGCAGATTTTAGCAGAGTTGCGTAAAGCAACAGGTTCATTTTGTTCAGAATTCATGGCTTTATACCATCTGGTCTCAGTGAGTTCTTAGGAAACGTAAAAAACAGGATAGAAAAATAATGCAGAGAATATTAAAACAACATTATATGAACTTCTTGTACTCTCATCATGGCCTGTTTCAGACTCCCTTTTGACTTTACGGTAATCTAGGCACAGAAATTTCCAGATGTAAATCTGAACCTGTAGGATTAGAGTCTATTGATTTCTAGACACTAACCAGAAAAATGCAGCAAATGTAAGAAATTTTGAGAGAAGTAATTAAAAATACCTCTACAAGGTGTTTGTTAATGACCAAAGATTAAAAAAAAAATATTTAACAGGTAACAGGTAGCTTGAGTCAGTTATTCTGAATTCTGATGAGTGTCAGTTGGTTTATCTTGCTTACCTAATCCCAGAACAAAAACCAAGGTAGCATTTGCCATTCAGCAAACACAAACCAGTGCTCTAGTGTGTAGCCAAGCTGCAGAAGTGTAGTGGAAGAAGGTGCAACTGAGCGAAGATCCTTTAGGTTCCTGCAGCTTATTACATTTGTGGGTACCAAACTGTAGAATGAAACTAAAATGTCCTAAAAAGAGTAAAAAGGCCTCACAACTTTAGGGTAAAAGATACTGAGTTATGGAGAAGAGGAAGGGATTCCCGAGTGTGCCCAGATAGGGGGGCACTACGGGGAGGCGGGCAGATGGTTCTTGTTGACTTTTGAAGGACCAGATTTTCCATGTAATGCACTTGTTTGACCTCAGTGAAAAATTGATTAGACTAATGTCCTATGAGTTGTTCCACACTGCCAAAGGATCTCAGATTTTAAGGACAAGTGACTTCCACATACTCATTCCATATTAATTTCTTGTTCATTTCCTTCAAAAGAGCTCCAAAGATGACACTTCTTTTTTTTTTTTTTTATTCTATGAGGAAGGAGAGTAAAAAGACGAAAGATTATATAAGAATATTAAAAAAAAATTACAGGATTGTGGAAGGCAGCATACTTAACCAGCAAATCCCTGTGAGAGTAAGCAAGTTGATTCCACGATCCTTGACCTGAATGCACCACAGGCAGGGCACACGCCAAATGTGCTCAGCACAATAAGGTCTGGAACTTGCTGCTCAGTTGTGTGAGCTACAATTCACAGCCTGATGCCAGGAAATAAACTGGAGTTTTCAATGACAGGAAGCTCTGAACTGTCATCATCCTCTCTGCACCAGTCTTGGTTCCAGGTCAATGGGATTTCCTTTCATTAGAGGTCAAAATGGTGACTGAAAATGGCTTTAGGCACTAGCGAAAACAAATTGCTTGTCTGGGCAGTGGCAGTCCCTCTGCAGCAAGTGAGGCAGTGTGCAAACAGGCCACTGTCGTCCATGGGTGATCTCTCAGACTAAATGGAACTGAGCAAACACACCAAAACTCCTGCTCCAGCCTAGAGTACGTTGTGGCTCCCCATTCATTAAATATCGCTGCAGGTCACAGAAGGGATGGGGTGGGGATGGGGGACCAGGGGCTCTGTTTTCTGTGCAATCTGAGTCGCCATGATGCAGTTAACACCTCGGAGGCAGGAAAGCCAACAGAGCTGTTGTATTTGTCATGATAAGAAGAGGTTATAGAGAAGGAGAAACTAGAAGAGGTCCTTACATAAGTGAGTCTACTTTTTACTTCTTAATCCCTTTGAAAATAATAGCTTTGAAAAGAAGAGCTTTCTATTGGGAATGGAACCCTGGGATCCAAACATTAGGTTGGGGAGTGAAGTGCTTTGTCAAGGAAGCCCAGTTCCTTTACTTCACACCTGCCTTTCATGTCTGTTATCCAGGTAAGGATATTATGTTAAGGTGTAATAGATTTCTTGCCCATTATACCATCACTAAATGCTTCTATCATGTCTCCTTATGTTGCTATTTGGCATTAAAATTCTGTAGAGATCGAAAAACATCTTGATTTTCACCCACATAAGGAGGCAGAGAAGGCAACTCACACACTGGAACCACTGTGTGCAGACAGGTTATAAATAGCTCTAAGACATCCTTGACAGGTAATTTACATCAAGAAAGCAGCCCCGCAAGTATCCTACTGTCTTCACACATACAGATTGTATGGAAAAATAATGCACAAAATCCTGACTGAAATAGTGTTGTTTTGAAGAAGAACTGCGGATTTGCTTTTTTGCTTCACTTGAAAATGAAAGAGAACCTGTAGCATCATTTGGAACTTCCCCAGATGAACCTAAGTTAATGAGAAAAAGTATGGGTTCCCAGGCTAAAAATGTAAAATTTCTTCTAGGCATCAGCGGGAACTGAACCCAGCGTGCGAGATAGGAACCTTTCATGGTACCAATGCAACCCCTCCTGCTTGGGAAACCCATATGGCAGATCAGGCTGGACCTTCCCCCAAAGTGCCACTGATGCACATAAGCTGGGTCTTTGTAAATAGTCCCTACTTTCCTTTCTAAAAATAACAGTGTTTGAAATCTGTCAGCTTCACTTAATGTCTGGCTGTAAAATTATTTGAAATAAATAAAAACTGAAAAATGTTTGTATTAATATGAAGAGAAAGCTGGAAGGGTAAAAAAATTAGGATGAAAAACTTCTAAGAGGATTTCAAGGTGCTCACCATAACGATGGATGGTCATGCCTCAGCTGAAAGATGTTACTAATGCGTGTATGAAACCTTACTGAAAGATACAGATGTAGAATGAGAATGGTGATGAAAAAAGATCTGTGAGAAAGATGAAAAACTGCAACAGGAACCAGTTAGAATGTTTTGATTCAGGCCGTTTTCAGATCTCCGGATAAATATGAAAAATTACTCTCCCCTCCTCTCTTCCAAATATAAATCCTTCCTGGAGCCACACAAACATGTGTCATTGTTTACAACAGGCCAATGTTTTTGTGGAATGATGGGAAATCTCATCAGAGGTCTCCAATAATGTTAATGGCATAAAATTCCTCTTATCCAGTATGTTTGAATTAAACATTTTCTCATAAAAGCAAACACAGAAAAGGTCCCATTATATCACGCAACATTTTCATTCTGGGGATGAACAAACTATAGTGACCTGTCCAATTGATGGGAAAGAG
>NW_010416801.1:3454-5489 GCF_000710305.1 Buceros rhinoceros silvestris | reverse complement strand
GAGTCAAGAGACAAAGCGGTGTCAACATATGGAGCCCACTTCTGGCTTACATTGAGGACAAGAGTTCAACAACTTTGAATCCCAAATGAGACTCTCTGAGTAAGAATGAACTTTTGAGTGATGTAATGTGTTTAATAAATATGGATGTGGATGTGATTTGTGTTTTATGAGGCCAGCTGTATATTAATATACTATGTATGAGGTCATAATAGTTTCTATTCCTGTAGAATAGGAAGTGCAAGCAAGTGCTTGCTTTCTAGGAGGTTTTTAGATGCTTGAATAAAGCCTTAAATAAGTATAAAGAAATTCAGGGGTGACACGAGGAGTAAAAGAACTTTGCAACAAAACAGTAAGAACAAATATAAGCCCATACAGAATGTTATGTCCTGCAAAAATGCACCAGTAGACAAGTGGACCCGCTGAGAGATCATGTGAGTGGGAGCTGTCTCTCAGAGGCAGGAGGGAGTGTGCTGGTACCCATGCTGCCTTTGAAGCAGGATTCCTAGCGGAAGAGCATGATGTATTCTTCATTGTGCCCTTAAACCCAAAGCAATAAATGCATAGCTTAGAAATTGCTTGTATATAGAAAAAAGTCAGCTTACTGGAAGCCAGCAGCTAAAATCCCAGCTATGTAACACAATATAATGGGAAGGTGAGAGGTGAAACCATGGTTTTTGTGAGATGTATCTCTTGCAAATCTTCCGAGCTCTTAGAGGGGACCCCACATTGAAGCAGCTTCTGTCCATTGATCTGGGTTTGGAAGAAGGGAGCAGAGCTATGACTGCAAAGCTGCTCCCAAACCCTGGTCCCTGGGGCAGCTGCTGGTGGTTGGAGAGAGTTGCCTGGTAACAAGCAGCTGCTTGCCTTCTCATTTCCAGCTGTTAAATTGCCTTGAAAGGAGCTGAATAACACCAGAATAGAAACCTAGCTTATAATTTGTCAGGTTTAATATTACAGAATAGGAGCCATTTAATGGTATCTCTAAATTGTTTACCAGGATAACATAGTTCCTTACTGGCAAAGTAAGCAAAACGGTTTCAACCTTTTTCCAGAAAGACCATTTCTCCTATGGATGCACTTCATTTTAGGCAGGTGGAAAAGCTGGGAAGTCATCAGTATAAGCTTCTGCTGATCCGTGCAGCAATGCTTTGGTTTTGTCACCCTCCTTTTTCCTGTTAGCAGCAGGAAATACTGACCTCCTTGCCGAAGCCAAGTGCATCCAATCTTTTATCGTCTCTGATTCAAAGGCAAACAAAACATGGGGTAACATAAGTAAAAATTCCACCGAAGTGAAATGCCTTAAACAATAGCCAGTTGCTATTTTGATATGGTGTGCGCACACACCCCGGCCTCCTGTCTGTGTGTATATATAGACATACAGATCCAGTGGCTGAAAATATGTTCACTAAATATGGCGAAGATGACGTTTTGCCCTGTGGACTACTTATTTATTATTTTGTATTCAAACAAGAGGAGTCTTTGCGGCAGAGTTCTGGCAGATCTGTGTTGAAAAATGAAAACAGGGCTTTCTGTAATGTTTTCTTGATTAGCTCCTTGTTCCAGCAAGGTTTGTCAGTGGGATGCTCTGCCACGTGTGAAGAATGAGGGAAATGTAATAGCAGAAAGGATTGTACCAGAGCAGGTACAAGAAATAGACAAAACCAAAAGACTGAAAAGTCATTTTTAGAAAGTGTATGCAAAGATGTGAATTAAAATATCAACATTTAGAATTACTTTTTGAATGGAAGATTGAATATCTGATGTGCTGATTTCTTAATACAAATGGAAATTTGCATATTTTAATTTTTTTAGTAATAATTTTTTTGAAAAGCAAGAGTTCTGAGTTTAATTCTCAAACAGAAGGTATCCTGTTTTAGTTCTGTTTTTTTCTGGAAGGGAAATTCTAGCTATCCAGTTTGGGAGGGAATGAGAAGTGAACGAGGCTTGTTAACATATTTGTGGGAAACAAAGTAAAATGGAAGTGGTGGTCAGGCCAGAGCAGCTAGTTATCCTGCTTGTAAACCTGCTGTCATTG
>NW_010416801.1:0-3339 GCF_000710305.1 Buceros rhinoceros silvestris | reverse complement strand
AAAGAGTTTCCAGGTGTCACGTTGTTGAGCAGCCTGCGATTGACTGCCATGAAATTTCCATTTCCCAAAGCTCGAGGAGAGGAGAACACCTGCAAAAATCCAAAGCAGCAAACCGAAAGGAGGCATAGGTATGGACGATGGCTCGCAAGCCCTGGGAACAAAAAGTGGCATTAATGTGGGCTTGAGTGCGGGAGACAGCGCAACAAAGAGCTGCTCGTGGACCTGCGTCCGCTCCTTCTGAGGGCACTGGCAGCAGACAGAAAAGATGATCCGTTTTGGTTTAAATTCAGAAACATCATCTTCAGCAACATGCCGTTGTGACCAGGATAATCAGGGAGGGAGTGACATCTAGGTGAAGTACCGCTTCACTTAGAGGTTGCTCTGAAAGATGTGGTAATGTGACATTGCTAGTGAGAGCTGTTTTTAAGCCTGTGTTGTGCTACGTTTATCAAATAGCAAAACTTTCTAACACTGGTACTTGGAATGGGCAAGAAGTATCCCTCAAGAAAACACATTTCATTCATGTGCAAGCTGGCGTTCAGGTAAATGTATCGATGCTCTCTTCTCTGTAAGAAATCTTTGTGTTTTGGGAAGACGGTGATACTGTGAAAAGAAAAAACAAGAGGCATACACAAAAATAAAACCCACCTGTACCTCCATCCATAGATGCATACAAATATGCACATGTATGTATCTCCATATCCACATACGTATTGCCATGTCCCAGCATTCTACAAACACAGATCAGTTAAGCTTCTTACAACACTTCCCTGAGACAGGAAGGTAGTATTCCTGTTTACAGGCTAGAAAGCTGAAGCCTCGAGGTGAGGAAGTTCAAACGTAAAACCCAGGAAGAGCTCAAATTGACTTTATTTTTTTAAGTCCAAGGGAGTTTTTTATATCCAGGGTTTACAATACCATCTTTTCTTTCTAGTGTTTATCTTGATTTCAAAATTTCTATGGCAAAGAGAGAAAAATCATTGGACAGAATACCATTGAAATAAAAGGAGAGGATTATTGTTTCTTTTTAAGCTAAGAGAGAGAAAGTCATTTCCTCAGCTTGTATCAGGACAGTAATTTAAAAATGAAGGTCTGATCCTTCAAAAAGCAATGTATTGTTGCTGGGTCTGCAAGCTCTGCCACAGGAAGACGTGAATAAGTGGTTGAGAAAACTTCTGAACTAGTTGCCATGAGAATTAACCCCCTTCTTGGATCTTAAGGACTAGAACCAGAAAAACAATGATCCAAAAGGCCCAGTTCAGCACCATTGCATTTTGGTGTGGGCGGTCCAGTGTGCCGTACAAAACACAGCAGCAGCAACACCTCTTTAAAAGGAATAAACAGAGCGAAGCAGGTCTGGAGGGGCAGCAACCCCTTTTACAGACTGCTGCAAGGTGCAGATTAATCCGTCTCCCCTGCAGGACGTGGGCTGGGGCTTTCTTCAGCCTGTGGTGCCGACTCCTTGTTGCTGAGGAGCCGATTCTTACTTGCTATAAGCAACACTATGAAGCAGTGGAGCTAACAGAGGAGGGAACTATGCTACTGTGGTGTGTGGAGAGGACACTCAGCAGGGAACTGACTATCTCCTCTGTTAGCCTCTTTCAGTATTTTATCCAGTGAGTGTATATCGTACACAGGACCCAGACTATGGGCTGGGTCTGGGCTGGGGATACTGGACTCTCTGCATATTCTTCGCTAGAGTTACTCATAAATGCCTTGTATGGACTCTTTCCAAAGGAAATGTGGTCATCCAGTGGTTGCCCTTTGTCTATAATGACTTTGCTTTCATCTACAGTTTGTCACCAGCTGCACCAGGAAAAGGCACATAATTACATTTTGCTTCTAAGTTATTTAACTAGAAATTCAAATTTTAAGTCCCAGAAACTACATACTGGTTATAAATAAGCAAAAAATCAAGTATCCCTTTAAGGAGCTAGTATTAAGCAAAATAATTCTGAGAAAGTCAAACCTATTGCAAGAAAAGTACCTTAATGTTGGAAAAAAACCCTGCAGTCGTTATCTGCCTAGAAAATTGAGTTCAGCTGTTTTCTTACTAAAGTTTTCCAGTTCTTATTTTTATTAAGTGTGCATTGTTTATACATTGTGCTCTAGAAATATTTTATTACATAAATGTTTGTATTGAGGGAGGGAGGAAAGGGTGGGAAAAAAACCCAACAAATAAATCCCACCCATTTAATTCTTTCAGTCTGTACATAAGCCGCAAGGAAGATCTTCACAGTGTGGCTCGCTATACACCAGATGCATTTGCTGACCGGAAACATAGCTCAGCTTTACCTATCACCGAGAACTTTGTCAAAACTTGAGGTCTTTAATAAGTCCATTGCTTGCACAGACACCAGCTCTTAGGGCAGCTGCAGTAAATGCGCGTCCAGTGTGTGTTTTGGGGATGAAGCCCATTAAATCCCACATGCAGTATCCTGAAAGCAAGGAACTCGCGTGTCTGGGCTGTATGAGCTATACACCATCAGCAGGGGAGCCCTTGCCATGCACTGTGGTGGGGCTTGTAGCAAGGGCAGTCAGAGCTTTTCAAGGTGTTTGGTGGAAGATGGAGACAGATGCTGTACTTGCTGTACTGCTGCTGCCCCACGTCTCCTGTGGGCAGTGCCACATTTTAGCCTTCAGGCACAAATAGGCACATGAGGTCAAAGCTCTGTGTTGGGTGCAAAACCTAAAGTTAAGAGGCTGTGGCAATGCCACTGGTGCAACTCCTGCATGCTGGTTAACCTGTGACACACACGAGGTCACGTGTTGTCCCATGTGCCTACATCCCGCATAGCTATATATAGTCATTGCACATGGTGAAGATAACTATGCTCTGCAGTGCTTCAGGTTTCTTGACTCAGGGTCCTCAGCGGTGGCTGCATCCAGAGCACTGTGTAGGGAGTGACAAAACCTGACCCCAGAACCACCCCAAGCACCAGCAGATGTTTACCCGGTGGGCAGAGGCATCCAACCTCCAGCAACATTATCCTTCCCTCTCTCCCCATGCGCTGAGGTATCTCCTGCGTGAACTTGCAGCCTGATATCACCAACGGGAGCTGCAGAGTAGCTGCAGCACAAGTTGGTCTCATGGGACAATCCCTGCACTCCGATCCTCTCTCCCCGTCCCTCGCTGTGCAAGGGGAGCAATGTCCCTGTCCCACTTCCTGGTGGGTACATGTGGGTCTCCGCTGATGCTCATCAGTTGCACAGGGGACACTCAGCTCCTCCTGCTGCACCTGGGAACGCTGCCCAAACACCCAAAGGGCTCCCTCCAGGCATGATCTCTTTTTCCTCCCCTGTGCTCAACTTTATATATATATTGCTTTATATATATAT
>NW_010416800.1:21710-32089 GCF_000710305.1 Buceros rhinoceros silvestris | reverse complement strand
TCCCCTTGCCATGCTGGGAGGGTTGGAAGCGTTGCTGGCTCCTTACGTGTTGCCGTGGACCGCTATTTATTGTGTGAAAATAGGCCCGCAGTGATCGGTGTGAAGGAGACCGTAGAACGGAAGTCCCGTAACCGCCTTCCAGAAAGTACGATAAAGCAGGAAGTGCAAAACGATTCAAGTTCTTGTCCTTTTGAATAAAAATTTTAAAATGGGAATTAATTCCTGCTTAATATAGCAAGAATCATTTATTAAACCAGAGAACGGGAATGGAATAAGTCATGATAGGCTGCAAAATGTGAGGATTGCTGCTACTTGTGTTACGTTGAGTCAGTGTGCTGCGTCATTTTCTATTCGTATTTTTCTTTAAACTGTATTCCTGAGAAATCTCTTATATGGGATTGTGCAAATCATACTGCATGGCGTAAAGCTTGCCAGATGCACTATTTTTAAACTTTCGCTGCTGGTCGTATCTGCAGGCTGAAAGGAATATAAAACAGTTTTGTGAATACAGAAGTACGTTGTTTTATATGAAAGCAAGTGGCAATCCGAAATTAGCATCAAGGAACGTCTCCTGATAATTTTTAATTTTTTTTTTTTTTTTTTTACAAATTGTTAATTATGTTTAACCTGTATATGTATCTGGGCAAATACATTCCAAATCACTTGGAAGCAAAAAGGATCATGCCTTGGGCAGAAAGGAAGAGGCTCTAGATTCTGGTGTAAACTGTATCTCTCCTCCGCACATAGAAATAGCTGTATCAGGAACGGTTGCTTGACTTTCATAGGGAGTTTGCTTGCTGTGTCTCTTTTGTGCTGTTAAGTACGCCCTGCAGTATTTAAAGTATTACCGTTAAGGGTTGATCACTGTTTATTTTGGTTAATGTGCTGTTAACATGTCCATTTGAGAAGCACAGTTTCTCAGATACCTCTGAGTACTTCTGCATACAAAGAGTTTTGCCTATGAATAACTGGGTTAATATTTGACGCAGGGCAGTTAAGCCGTAGGCCGGTGATAACGAAATGACCTGGGATGATGCTGAACTCAGCTTTTAAGTGAGCTGCAAGGGTATAGGTTAGTGCTCCCTTTGTATAACGCTCGTAATTTCTGAAAATCGAAAGGCTCAATCAGGTGAAATGGTAGAGCCGTTGTTCTGAGTAACACTGCAAATTCTTATTTGTTTATAGGTTTTATTTACTTGAATCACATATGAGCGACAGTAAATGCTGCCTGAAAAACTTCCCAAGAGATAATTTCATCAGTATAAACACTTAGCACTTCATGGCTGGAGAAGAAATACTGCTGTTTTATCAGAACTGGAAATTTTAGAATTGGTAGAATAAATTCTCGTTGCTCCTTTGAATACCTGATTATGATAAATTGGTTGCCTAATGACTTAAGAATGTTAGTGTGGTATCCTTGGGATGGATGATTGGTATCTCAGAGTGAGAGACACGACGACTGAGGTGAAGGACTTTGATTTCTCCTAGACATCTAGTTTGGCAGATGTTATTCTTCTGCTTTTCTTGCAGCTGAAGTTTAGAAGTGTCAGGGTGAAACTTACGGATTCATCACATTCCTTAAAAGATGAAAAATAATTATCTTACATTGTTTCTATGGTTTAGCCGTTTTCAAGGCTTTTGTGGTGTGTAATAATTCATAGTATTTTAATCTGGAATAAACTGCAGGGGAATAAAACTGTAATTCATAACTACTTTTTAGTTAATATTCTGATCTTTCATTATTGATACGTTTGAAATAAGAAAAAGAGTGGACGTTCTTACCAAGTTTCTCTGTCCTTCCAGTTTTGGATGGATATGTGGTTTTATTAAGCAGTGGTATAGCCAACATTTTTTTTCAAAGATTTGATACTGCTAGCTCCAGATACTTGTGGTTTCCAAATACCATGTAATAATAGTTAAGATCATCAAGCTGACGTACATAGATGTAATTTCACTCTTAAAAGAAAAAAAACCCTGAATATAAATGAACCCCTTAACGACTGATTGGTATACTTTGAGAGTTGTCTGCATGTTGGTATCTTCACTCTTCTTTCTGGAAACTTAGATCAAGTATTTATCTGCCTTTTAATCTGAAGAATCTGAATCTGTAAAGTATGCCTCTTTAATTTAGGGCAGCCCTAGTGATAGTGTGGAGCGCAAACCTCTTAACAGCCTACTTGTATTGCCTCTTTCTTAGCTGTGCTGTTCTGCATCCCCCACTAGCTTTTTGGTGAAGGTGGTTACGGAGAAGAAGGGACAAGGAGACAAATGCTGTTAAGACCTACTTCTTTTCTTTTCCTTTTTCTTAAGGTTACTAACTCATGTAGAATTCCATCAGCCACTCACATGGCTGAATGTCCATGTGCTGTGCTAGAACAGTGTGCTTTGCCTCTTCCCTGGAAATTCTCAGCCTCTGTAAGGCCCCTGAAGAAGCTAATGATTGCAGTTGCTCATTATTCTGAGGTTCACCATCTGCCAGTCATGGAAATGTCTCAAGTTTTTGGAGGAGGTCTGTTAGAGTGTGACTTCCTAATTTGGTAAACCAGTGGTTTAATGAACAAAATGGCATTACCCGAAAGTGGGATTAAGTGGACCTGAAGTAAAGAATGAACCACACTTGAATAAGTAAATTCATTGCAAGCTTCAAGAGCTATGGAAAGAAGTATTACATATTGATTATACCATTAGTGAAAAGACATTTATGTAGAAGGAAGCATCTGAAAGAAGCTAGTATGTGTTCAGGATTTTAGACTGCAGTTATAAATGATTAACACTGCAGTGTCTTTTTGATAAAGAATTGCAAATTGGCTTATGGCAAGGAATACAAGTAAAATTTTTCTAGCAGTGAAAAACAAGATCTTGAAAAGCATCCTGGAAATCGAGGTCATTGAAACCTGGATAAACTTGAAAAATTTAAGTATTCTAATCAATTAGTTATAGCACTTGTAACACCTGACCTCTTTCTGGTGGCTGGAATTCCAGGGAGCTGGAGAAATTATTAGTTTTATAGCCTTGGGCAAATGTTTTCTCTCTAGGGTTCAAAAAAATGCCCGTCGGACCTCGTCTATAACTTGAGGCACTTGGATGTGCAAAGCCTTATTTCTATGACTGAAGTACCCCATGAAAATCAGGATATGCTATTTTGATCAAGGCATCGATAACTAGATTAGAGTTTAAATGTTTTCCAGTGGTAAAATGCCAGTCCAGGCAACTGTTAGTTCTGTGTGGTGATTCTGCATGTTGGTATCACTTGTGTATTGTGTAGTCATGCAGTGAACCGAACTGGGAAGATGATCTGGGTTTGGGCTCCACTGAGTTCTCTGGTCTGGCCCCCCATGCAGCCTCACCAAATTATGCTAGTATATCTGGATAGGGAAGACTGAGGGGATTGCTGTCAGAGTAAGTGCTTTTTGGATGACAGCAGCTTTAATGCTCAGAGAAAATCCAGTTATATAGTTGTCTTGATCCAGTTTTACTGTTCAGATGAAATTATATGTATTGTCTGGGTACTCGACAGAATACAAATTTCAGATATCCTTCTGCATGTCACTGAGTGAGGCAGGTAACTTGTGTTTCTCATTTTAAGGATCCTTTTTTCCTATAACCAGAAACAAGAGGCTGGTACTGCTGTTCTGTAAAGTGATAATTAAATTGAATATTCTGTGTGTGTAAAGATCCTCTCCAAAAGCACTTTTGTTACTTTTCACCAAAAATAGTGCACTTTGTTTATTTTTCAACAGTACCAAAGCATATTTTAGCTAAACACAGCAATGTCGTAAGTAAAATGTTAAATTCTTAGTGACCTTAGAGTCAAAAATCTTGTCTCTTGGTGGGTGGGGAGAGGGGAAGTTGGTGTAATCCTTAGAGAAACACATTCTTCTCTCTTCCCACCCCAGCTTTCCTTTTCAAATGATGCTGAGTTTGCTGCGTAGGATTGCAGGACTTTAAAAGTGACGTGTGAATTAAATTGAGCTTGTGAGTGTTTCATTTTGTTTTTTTTTTTTCTTCCCCTTTAGAGCCTACCATCTTGCTGTAATGCATTGTGACAGCTTTCAGAATTAGACAGAATCTGTATTTGGAGAGAATTTTGTAATGTAAGCTGGGAAGGAAGGAAAGGGGACTTGGAGCTCTGTTTGCTCTGTCTAGCAAGCAGTGGGAGAACCTGATTTTGAGGCTTATGTATTTAGGATAAGTTATGTTGATCAGGTACTTTCTAACAGAATTCCTTCCTTCAAGCTGGTGCCTTTCTCTTACCCACTTACTTCAGCTGTAGTGGTGTCCCAACACTTCGCTGGCTTAACTAGCATCGTGACTGTTCAGTGGGGCCAAGCAGTGACCTGTTCTAGATTAAAAATAACCATGGGGACAGTGAAAGGAATGTCAGGTTACATCTGAAGCCATTTCCTGATCTGAGTCAGCAAGCGGCTATGAAATTGCATGCCCCAACAAATGGGGGAAGCAAAGCTCTGTGGAAATACCCAAAGGGTGGAGATAACAGTTGTTAACAAGAAGAAACGTTTAGCAACCTCAGGTATTGTTTTACCCTGTTGGTGTGACTCCCATTTCTTAAAAGTGAACCAGAAATTCCAGTAATATTCTGGTTCATGGGTGGTTGGGTTTTTTTTGCTTTGAAGTGATTCGCTTTATGGGTGGGTTGTGTTAGGGGGTGTGTGTTTGCGGTGGGTTTTTTTGTTTGTTTGGGGTTTTTTGGTGGGGTTTTTTGTTTTTGTTCACAGTGGAGAGTGCTGTGTATGGAGTGTGGGTGTTTTTTTGCTTTGTTTTTGCAATACCCTGTTCCTGATGTGTGCTGACATAGCTGTTTATGCAGCCACCTGGCAAATGTGACTGGGGTTTCCATCTCTCTGAGGAGAATATCCTGCAGAGATTCATCTTGGTCTTATGCCACTTATTTTTATGTAGGACCACATTTCTTACCTGGTTAGTATGGGACTACAGTGTAGACAGGTGATTGTTTTGAGTGGGAATTGCAGTCAGATGGCAAGTGTCAGCTGGTGGTTTATAAAAACCACTTCAGATTTTTTCTTTTGTTCTTAGTACCCTGAATACACCACTAGTTTTGCACATGGAGGTTTATGAGCCCTCTTAAGACTCCCCTTAGGTTTTGATATATCCCTAGTAGTGGATTGCAAATGTACATCTGCTTGTATCATTTGGTGAATTACTCGCTTTGATTTATCTGACTTCTTAAAACTATAGCAGATTGTATTTTTAAGTTCATGCAGTTCAACAACTTGACACCTTTTAAGTCTGGGAATATTGACTTGAATGTGTGGTTTCGTAAAGAGCTATCCTAATCTTGGTTTGGGCAGCTGAAAGATCATCCTTCTGTCTTGTGCTGGCTGTACGACTTGTTGTGTGACTGCCCAGCCAGCTGTTTGGAGAATCTGGTTCTGCTGGCTGCTTAGGTGTGCTAGTACCAATGCAAAGTGGTGAAAGTGTCTAACAGGAGGAGGGCAGAACTGCCTCTTTGAGCAGCTAGATGGCTTTAGAAGGCTATAATCTGCTTCTCAGTCTTCCCTCAAGTGGTATTTTATGGGCAAATGAAGAATTTGTATGAGACCTGAACCCTAACATTTTCTTGCTTACCAGGTCTTGATATTTCCAATGAGTTGAGAGTTTGCAACTTAATTAGTATCTTGGACCAGTGCTTCTCTTTAACTGCGGTGTTGGTAAACATTTTGATGAATTCAGTTCTTAATTGCTGGGTTTTTTTTCTTTTTCCTTTGGCTAGTACTTTGTTGATTGGGAAAGATGTACTTAGACTTGTATTTTCAATTGTGGTTTCAGTGTGAGTGTATTGAGTCTGAATAGTTAGAGTTTTAAAGAAGCTTGTGTCTTCTATGTTAAAATTTAAACTAAATGGAAAATCACTGTTCGGTTTTCTTGAACAGCTCAATTTGAGGATGCCTAATCAAACTTGTTATTTGGTGTGCTAAAATTTAGTAAACCTCCCTCAAAAGCTTCAAAACTCTACTCAGTATTTCAAGACTGGCAGAACAGTATTGAAGCAGGGTGCTTCTACTGACTGTTTGGCTCCCATTGCAAAAACTAATGTGTGTATTTTGACAGATGTAATTATCCATCGTAAACATGTTTTGCATTCTTAGAGAGGAAATTGCTTCTGATGGAGTTATTTGCAAATTCAAAATAGATTTGAGCCCTCAGGAAACTCATTCAAGGTGTGGCTGGTTTTGATTTTTGGATTCAGTGGTGGGATTCTGTAAGGGTTTTTACCGGAGTCGGAACACAGAGGGGCTACAAGTAAAACTTTGTCCCCATTTACTTTGTCCAAGACTTTCCTTTCTGTGTCGTAGCCCAGGATGAGGTTTGCTTTGCAGGTTTTCTGCAGGCATTTGTAAGTCTAAGTCCCTAAATGTGCAGTTCAGTTCACTGGAATAGATACGGCTTTTGTCAGATGTTCTTATTTGTATGTTTATACTGAGATGTGGTCTCAGGAGTTGTTAGTGGTGGTCTTAATTCAACATAGCTTGATTTATGGGATAACTCATCACCCAAATACTTTTACTGCTGTAGTGCTTCTCCTTAATTCATGGCAATCTTCTGACTTACAGATACTTCATGCATGGAGTTTGCAAGGAAGGAGACAACTGTCGCTACTCCCACGACCTCTCCACTAGTCAGTCTGCCATGGTATGCAGGTATTATCAGCGAGGATGCTGTGCTTATGGAGATCGTTGCAGGTAAAAAAGTGTCCTTGACCATCCTGTATGGGAGTCATTTAATTCTTGAGTCCTTGAGTAGCAAGTTCACAGAAAGGCAAAAGATCTTAGAGTTTTTTCCTCTTTCATTACAACTTCAGAAATTTATAAGATAGCTTTTTATCAAGAACTGCCTTCTGTTGATAAATACTACAGTGTTTACTTTGCCATGGAAATAAAGCAAAGGCAAGGTGAGAACTGGTTTTTGTACAAGTACTAGTTGTCAGGGTGTGGGGTTTCATTTGTTTTTTATCAATAACATAAGTATGTGAATTAATTGAAACCTGAGACTACATTCAAACTAGCTGAACTGGTGGAATGGAGTTACATTTGGTAAGTGATCATAAAAGCCTGAAAGAGGTAAAACAGGTAAGAATTTTTTTTTTCCCCCACACCTTCCCATTGCATGTCTCTCCAGGAATTGATGCAGTGAACTTGAACTGCTGTTTTGGAAAAGTCACTGGAGTTAATCATGTTAGCTCTAAAATATTGCCTGTACAAAATGGCCCTGTGTTAGAAAAACATAGTATGACTTAAACTATATCCCTGAAATTATTAAAAAGTAAAAAAAGAAGTATGAAGAAAGGAAACGGCTGCTTTCCTAGCATGGCAAAGCTTTACAAAGGCTTAGGGATATTTGTATCATCTAAGTTCACTTTAACATTTATCAGGAGTTGTAACATTATGTCTTGTTGAAGCTCTAAAACGTCATTAAATATTTGTCATAACTTCACACGATAGTTCAGTTAGCTTTATTTTCGCATTAAATATATGCTTACTAGGTATAAGAAAGAAACAAAAATAAGCCTCTCTGTAGCCTCCTATCTGTCAGTGTTGCTCTCTTGATCCTGTAGATCAGTGGTCTCGAAACTTCGGATCACACACACCATCAGCGAAAAGTTTTTGAGCACTCCCATGTGTATTTATTTATATATGGATTATATATCTCTACTGTATATTGTGTAAGTCATAGAACATATACAAAAATCAGAACTTTAAAAAGGATTTAGCAAAGATGAAATAAACATTATTTTATTAATAGTCCAAAATAATTTTTGCTCTCACTAAAAGTGTTATAAGTACTAATTTTTTTGCTGAGAGTAATGTTGATTGGATATGCTTCATTGTTTTCTAAAATCTTGTAACATTTGTAATACAGTCATTCGAAGATCTGTTCCGAGTTTGCTTTATTTCGGTACTTAGTTTTGATGGCTCTGATAGCTGAAAAAGATCTTTTGCAAAGCTGCATAGATCCAAAAGGAAGAAGTGGTTTTCTGACCATGCCAATACTAATTTTTCAATCCCATCCGCCGATTATTCAAAGATTTTTGTTAAACAGTTGGCTAGTAAATTTCTGTCTTCCCTGAATTCAATGAGCTGTTCTTGCACGGTAATTGGAAGATGTTGCATTCTTGTATTTTTAACAAATGGGTCCAAACCCCATTTGTTTGGAACTCTTTTGTTTGGAATGTTTTTAAACACGTTAGAGAATTCTAAGATTACGTGTACAAGATATGAGAATTTTTTATAGCTGACACGCATCATTTTCAGCAGTAAAATCACATAATGGTGTGTTTCAGAAGAGTCATTTTCAAAATGTTGTCTCCATTCTGCGAGTTTCTTTCAAAAAGCAGTTATTATTCTTAAACCGTTGTCTTTACCTTGAAGGTACAGATTGAGTATTTTTTAAAAATATCTACTAGGCAGCATACTACTGACAATGACTTGTCATCACAGAAAAGGTCAGCAAATTTGAAACTTGTCTCCTTGTGAAAGAAAAATGCATAACTAATCTTACTTCTTTGTTGGTTATTAGAAGCTGTCTATCTGTGAGGCGCAGAAGGTTTTTATGGTTACTGTCTATCATAACAAAGTCTTGTAAAGATTTGACTATTTAAAATTAACCATATCGATGACTCTCTGTAGCACTTCCTTTGCTTCTGTCTCTGTGCTGTGAAGGATTCAGTGAATGAACTTCTGGTGTGCTGCTGTCTCTGTAACCTCACTCTGAAATTGTTTTTCTTACTCTAGTCAAAGCAGTGGCTTCATCAGTGGTTACGTGTGCACATTACACTGCACAATAAAAACAATTTTTTTATTTAATAAGTCATTTACTATTGAGAATACGTGTCTCACAGTACATCTTTTTGTCTTTATTTAAGAAGAAATTTGTTGAGAATATATCTCTTCCAGTACATCTTTTCTTTAATGGCTCACAAAAAGAAGTTCTTTGTGTATTTCTTTATTGAAACAGAATCTAGCGCATGTGATAAGCTGAGATATATTGGAAAGATCTGTACTTTCATCCAGCTGTACAGCAAACTCCCCACAATGCGAAGTTTGTTCTAATATTCGTTTCTTCAAATCTTCAGCAGTGTTTTCTATGCATTTCCCAACAGTATTTCCTGAAAAAGGAATGTGTGTTACTTTGTCACTGTGCTGTTTTCCATGCACTATTTCAGTAATTTTTACCACAGAAGGAAGAACAAGTGGTCCAATGGTATGTCTTTTAGTCTTTCACTATTATGTAAGAAGCCTCCAAAGAGGCTTAGAACATTTACTGTGAAGTTTCGTAGAGTACTGGATTGAGGATTGAGCATTGAGCATGACTTGAAACATCTGAAAAAATTGTAGAGGTTTGTCTTCATGTTCTGTATGCTTAGATTTTAAATGTCTTGCTAATTTTGATGGCTTCGTAGCATCATCAGCTAATATCTCAAGGCACAATATACACTAGGACAAGGTTCATCGTTAGTAATAGTGGGTGTAAATCTGTACTTCAAAGAGTCTTGGTAATCTTGATTTATGTATTCCCCCACCACTTCAAGTTGTTGTCACATCTGATTAGGTTGGCATTGTCTTTCCCTTGTTATGAAGAGCTCCTAGTAGGAGAGGTGTTAGTTCTGACATCTTGTTGTTAGCTTGTGCTGACGTTATCAGTATTGTCTTCAGTCCACAGTTTATTTGCAGAAATCTTTTTAAGCCACTTGTTAGTTTAGGTGAAACAAGATAATATAATCTGCCAATCCATTTAATTGGGCACAAACAAACTGCATGTATTGAAGTATGCTGAAAATGAACAAACAAGTGAGGGTGACACTGTCAACCCTCTTGTGTGGTGGAACACCCACTCCTCCTTCAGGAAACCTTGTGCATGCCATACGCAGGAGCCTCTGACATACAGACTGAGCAAGGATGCTGCTGTCAATCTGTATGTTAAATATTAATAAAACTTCATTATTTTTTTAGAGAAAAAAATGACAGGAAGTTCTAGTATTTTCTTCCTGCACCCCCTAGAATGCATGCATACTGTTTTGGAGACTGCTGGTGTAGAGATCTGAAGGCCTGAATTTTAAATTTGTGCTTTATAGCTTCCTTAGGATTTCAAAGCTCATGTTTGCTTGGGAGCATCTCTTTAATATGCAAGAGCTGTGACACTTTGTTTTTTTCAATCTGATGCAAGGTAAATGACTCGAGTTGCTTGTAAGTTTTGTATGATTTCCAATAATTCCCTCCCTTTGTCCTTGAAATTAGCCAGCCAAATATTTAAGACTTCAAAAGTACACTTGTAATTTATTTTCCTGTGTAGTCTACTAGTTGATGGAAGACAGATTCTTGGGGGGGGGGGGGGGGGGGTAG
>NW_010416800.1:12396-21607 GCF_000710305.1 Buceros rhinoceros silvestris | reverse complement strand
GGGGGGAGTTTAATGGCGCTTTCCTGTTGTTTGTGGGTAGTAGGGATCAAAGTGTTCTGACCATCATTTTCCACAGTAAGTTGAAAGAGGCATTGCATACAATTACATACAATATCTAATTGTAACTTCTTATTTACAATTTTCTATTGTAACTTCTTATTTACTTTCCAAAATGTGTGTCCTGGCTGTACATCTTATCACTGCACCTCTGAGAAGCCTCTGGATGCATCTTTACTGAGATTTCCCACGAGGCAGTGGACATCCTTAGTTGTCTTTTTTCCAAAGCCGAATGAACTAATTTATCTTGGTCAGTAATATACATGCACAATAGGTACATGACCCGTTTTGGACATAATTAAGTTCATTTCATGTAAATTAAGAATTGTGCGTGCTCCTCCATTTCCTCCAATATCATGGAGTGCCTTCTGTTTCTTTAAGTAGTGCTGACATTGCACAAGAGGAATCCCACGTCTATAAAGGGTCATCAATGGCCTTCTCCTCAAAGCCCTTTATAGGTCCTCCTTCCAGATACTGTGTTGCCATCTTAATCAAGGGCTGCTTCACAGAGGTTTACTTTGGTGAAGAGTTGATGTCATATGTTTTAACTTCTTAGGTATGAACATACCAAGCCACTGGAACCGGAAGAAATGACTGATTTGAATCTGGATGCAGATATTTATCCCTCAGTATCGACAGACTTCGCATCACTCCCTGAAACAGTTGAAGAAATTATTGCTGAGATAGAAGATGAAAATGCAGATCTGGCAGCTGCAGGAGTAGGTGCTGAAGACTGGGTGAATGCGGTAGAGTTTGTCCCTGGACAGCCATACTGTGGACGTGGTAAGCTGATCATCGGATAACAGTAAATTTCTGTCATGGGTCAACAGTTTATATGTAGTCCCTTTATTTTAATGCTTTTGGTTTTGCTGAGTACAGCTATTTGTATTTATTAACCCATTCACATGATTATCCTTGTTATGATTAAATTTTCTGGTGTGAATGGTTGGACTATTCCACGTCAGTTACTACTGCTGTGTCCTGAAAACCAGGTCTTACTTAAAGACAGTCTTTGCATAACTGTCTTCCTCTTGTGTTTTTCATATGTGATGGAAGAAGAAAATACTACTCTAGAAAGAGAATCTGCTGCCTTTTAGGGGTTTTGGGGGGGGGTTTCAGGTTTTGGGTTTTTTTTTTCTTTCAATCTCACAAAAGTTTTCCAGTGGAGGCACAGATTCCTGTAGAATGAATTGAATCCTAATGCTTGCATTCATAAATCCCATGGCAATTCAGACCAGAGGCTGAAAACTTGACTTCCTAATACTGTGACAGCTCATGTTGAGAATGAGATTGAAGCAGCTCATCATAGGGGATCAGACTGTTCAAGTAGTGTAGTCATCTGCTTTCCCTGCAGAAAGATAGTACAAAGACTTAAAATCTACATGAAAAGTAGGCTGTTTACTTTAGCATTTCTAATGGTTGGCTCTCTAAAACTGAAGGCTTATGGCCATGGGTACTTACATAATCAAATCTAAAATGGACATCTTGTGTCAGAAGAGTTTGAAGTTATGTCATACAGATCTGGGCTTATGCTTCTTTGTTTCTACAGCACTATCAAATCTCAGATCTGAAAAGAGGAATTACCTTCTCCGTGTTACAGGGTGCTGCTGGAGGCTGCTCCAATCTGATTTGAGGAAAGGTGAAGAGGAACAGAATGGTTGAGCAATGTTAATGTTTTGCTAGCATTGTTGAGACATAGATTATGGAATTGGTTGGTGTATCTGTGACTTGGATATAGTGCAAAGGAACAAAAGCTTGTCTGCTACCTGTTGATGTCACCTTACTGCCATAAAATATGTCTTCTGTGTTAATCGAGATAAAGAATCCCTTTTTAAATCTTCATCAAAATATAATCATTTAAGTTGGGATGGGACATCTGGGTTTCATCTAGTTCATTTCCTGCTCAAAGCAGGATCGGTTATGTCAGGTTCCTTGGGGCTTTGTTTAGTTTAATCTCTATCCTTAGAAGTGTTCAAAACTCCATAACCTTTGGGCAACCTTTGCAGTATTTGACTTCTTTCACAAGGAAAAACTCTTTCCTAGTATGTAATTGGATTTTCCCCTGCTTCAGCTTGCCTTCTGCCTTTTCTCCTGTGCACATCTGAAAACAGTTTGGCTCTGTTTTTTCTCTACCTTTCCATTGAGTAGTTGATGATAACAATTAGATTACTTTCTAAGCTGAGCAAGGTTGATTTCCTCAGTCTCTTTTCAAGGGCTTTAGCCCCCTTATTGGCTGGGTGGGCCTCCACTGGAATCAATTCATGGCTAGTTTAGCAGCTGGAGATCTTTTAAACGCACCTACTCCTTATAGGAGAGATGGTGCTTTCTCCTAAATTCCTAAGATGTAAAAGCATTTCACGATGCCTTTAACTCAATTTTACTGAAGCAATTAGTTTTTCTATGGGATCAGGCTTATTTTTCATGGAAACTTGTGGCTGCCACAGCGTAAGTTAAGTAACATTATTTTCTCTGAATCTTGTTCCAAATTTTCTGTTTTGTATCCTTCGAAATTTGATGTATTTTAATTTATGGACTTTCTCATTTGTTTCTGTTCTGAGCAGTGATACGTGATGCTTATTTCCATAGTGATTTCTTAAAAGCTGTTTTTAAAACTTTACTTTTCTGAAGCCACTCTCTTTATTAAGCTATAAAGATTGTAAGAAATGAGAAAAAAACCTCTCACCAAGGAGACTAAGGCCAGACTCCACAATGAAGCACCTGACTTTATTATGTCCTTGCAAGAGCGGGTGTCTAGCTAGTAGGCACCATTTGCCAAGGCAATACATGAAGTTTCTATACCCTATTCCCGGCCAAAAAATCCCTCCCTTGTTTCTTCATTGGCTAGGTACTCCAAGATTCACCGACTAACCTGAAACGCCTCTTTACATGTTACATTTCATACATTACATACAAGTTCATGCGTCACATGTCTCATTATCCCGGAGTTATGCCTCCCCTGGGAGGAGAATGTAATACTCAACAGCTTATTAAGCAAGCGCAGTTCTGTTCCTGATAGGCCGCATTCCTTCTAAACGACTCTAGTTTCACAAGTTTAAGGTGTTAATGTCTCCGTCTGGCCCCCGTTCATCCTTTCCATTGTCCACTTTATCTTGTGAGACAAGCCCCAGACAACCTTTGTTTAAAAACTCATCCCACCACCCCTCTGGTGTCTTCCTTATCGAGTTCTCATCATGCAAGAACATTTTATTTATTTTCTTTCTTACAAGATGAAGAACCTTGCTGTAGTGATCACGAAGATGCGTTAACTGTGTTCCACAGCATATACTTTAAAGTCTTATGGCTTATTCTTTTCAAATACTTGGCCAAAGGTACAGGTACTTGGAACCTTTGAAATGGATCCTGTTTCTCAAGATTAGCTAGAAGCCTCTGTGTTTTAAATTGTCTTGCAAATGCTGAAGATTCAGGGATGGTAGTTTAACCGTGCATAGCTTGGGCTATAACATTCATCTTGTACTATGAGACAAGACATTCTGCTAATGCAGATGATTCTCTGATTTTGGACTAAACCAGAAATCTGTAAGATAACCTCGGGTCTAGCAAAAGACAAAAATGGTGGCAGTCGTTCAGACATTCACTTGTTTGTATACAGATGCACCGCATGTCCATACTTGTTCTGCTGCTACTGCTGATAGATGTTCTGGAATAATAAAGGAAGAGTAAGTAGGAAGGCAGAAATACAAGAAATGCTCCGAATTGGGTGTCTGTTTCTTGCTGCAACAAGATGAACGTATTTGATGCTACAAAGTGTGTCCTAGAGTGAAAGCAGGTGGTGTGTGAATTGAAAGGAATGAACTAGTTTTTTCACTAGTTGATTCTGAAATGGGCAGTGAGAGGTTAGGGATTGGGTCCACCTACTGGAGAGCAGTGGTTTTGAAAACGGTGTAAGTGAGGGGATTTTGGATTCAGAACCACTCAGGTTTTGCAAGTTGCTTTCAAATAGGATGCAAAACGTAGCAGATACAGTGCAGTAGATAACAGGAGATATGCAGGGCTTTACATTGTGAAACAGGTATTCAGAAGTGGAAATAAGATTTTTATTTTATAGAAATACAACTCCTGCTGAGGGATAGCACTGAAAACTGCACAGAAAACTGGGACTAGAAAACTAATGTCACTTTCAGCATGTTTTCCCCTCTCCCAGCTTCTCATACTGTAGAAATATCCAGAACCCTTATCAAAGATTGACACTGATAGATCTGTATCTTGTTGTCTAGATGTCTGGTCACTAAGAACTGGTTGTACTTTCTTGTGCAAAGATGGTATTGTGGGCTGGGCTGGAATTTAGTAGCTGTACTGCATATTGTGCTTGTTGACTTAAGTTGTTAGTGGTGGGTGGTTTGTTTGAAGTGACAACACTATACTTTTTTTGTGCCAAGATACTGTGGACCAGCATAGTGAATAAATACGTTTCAAAGTCAGTCTCTGGAGGGGTAAGACTTCAGAATCTTTATTCTCAAAGAACCTCAACTAAATTTTTTTTTTTATGAATAACACCCTTAGTGGATAAAATTTAGACTCCTTGAGTGCAGTGCTAGTGACCCTGCAAAATTCTTAAGAGAAGCTTCAAATGCTCCTCTTCTTTCAAAGTATGCATTTTTCAGAGGTATAAGATTGCCTTATGAGGAGATCAGCCTGTTAAAAGTAGTAGTGTATCACTTGATTCCTTTGAAACTCAGGTGTGTTTTTCTGTCTGGTAGGCTTCTGCCCATCCATGCTATAATCTGCTGAACTCCTTCCTCGGTAAGAGTCAAACACTAGAAGTCATGTGAAGCGACTAGGTAAAAAAATTCCTAACAACGTTAACTAGAACAAACAGCTGCAATAATGACAGTCAACAGAATAGAAACTCTGGTAGTTGTGGGTTTTGTCACTTTTGGAAGTGGAGACCATGGATTTCAAGATTTCAGTTAATAAGCACAAATTTTCCTACTATGTTACATTACTCAGAAGAGTAGGTAGAGTCTTCTGTATGGTTACTTGTTACTTTGCGTGGTGCTGGTTGACTAGAACTCATGGGGAAGAAGAGGTAGTGAAGTGTGGTGTTTTTTGGGGGTGGTGTGTTTGGTTTTGGTTTGGTTTTTTGTTTGGTTGGGAATCTCTTACCGAAATGTGAGTTAACAGTTGACTTGTTGCTCTGGCACTCACTTGCTTTTGGAAAGTATATTTCTAGAAAACAGACTGATCCAAAACCACAAGTAACCTCAGAAACAAGTAGGAGGTGGTTCAAGAAGCAGACTTGAACTTATTTTTGAGGACTATTTTCCTGTGCCAATCTTCAACATTTGCTTATCCTCCAAAACTGTGAGCTCTCAGGGACCTGTTTTTTCTTCACGTGTCTAAAAGCTAATAGGCTGATACATGCGTACTGTATCTCTTTGTTCCATGAGGATGAGAACTGTGCAGGTGTGCAGCCTCTCTTTTTGAGAAGGAGCCTGGCCTTCTCCTGATGCAAGACAGCTTTTGCTTTCTTCTCCAAGTCTAGTGTTCAAATGGCTTATAAAAGTTACACTTCTTACAGCATAGGTGACTTCTAACTTTTGTAACAGCCACAGGTTATGTAAATTGAAAGCCAGTTGTTGTTCTCCCTGGTGTTTATTATCAATATAGTGATGCCTTGTTCTCCTGCATTTCAAATCTGAAAACAAAGATCTTTAGTTTCAAACTGGTGGCATTTGTCTTGTAACTTAGTTTATCGTCCTACTTATGTAGTGATTTCAAAAGGCTGTTTGACTTGTGGTGACAGACAAGCATATGTTCAAGAGGTACAGGAAGAAGCATTAAGCAGCAGCTGTCTAAGTGGGGAAAAGAAGTAACACAGATTTCAGTTCAATTTATAATTAGGTACGGGAATTTACTTAGGATTTTGCAAAACTGATGGCTAGCTTAGAATGCAATGAAAGTACCCTGAATTTCAGTTTCTTAAAGTTAGGTTTCCATGTCTGACCAATAGGCTGAGTATCTATTTAAGAAAGGGGTTTTGGCAAATACCTATATTAGAGTTAGTTTGGTGAGAGATGTGGACACAACTTCTGTCATAGAGATGCATGGGAGTCTAGAAGTGAATGTCTGTTGTTCATCCTAAACAACAACGTGCTAATTAACCTGCACCTCAGGAACTGCTGTGTGGTGTTTCAGTACTAGCGTTTTGTGTGCTGGATATACCTCTATTGCTTCAGCCCTGTAATTTCTGGGAAAAAGCCTGTTAACTTTAGCTGATACAAAGTAGATTTTCAAAGCAGTGAGAGATTTGTAACCTTATTTAATTGTTGCTGAACCAGAGTTTGTATAAAAATACATTTAAGGGCAGCGTATTTATGCTGAGGGCTAGTGAGATTCGTCTTGTGTACTTAGCCTGTGAATGAATCTGACCACTGAAACCTTGATAGCTTTAGCCTGGGTTGAAGGATGAAGAAATTGGTCCTTATATTCTTGACTGGAAAAATAACTTATTTCAGGTTAAGGACATGTGGAACTTTTGATTGAAATGAACCTTGGTTGTTTTTATTATTCTCTTTGAGATAAGTTGAGCAAGGTCACCTGAAGATTACTTTGCATTAAAAAAGCGTTCATTCTCCTAGTGCTCTAAATCTGAATATAATGCTTGCTGTCCTCAATTTTGTTTCCAGCTGCTTCCTGTGTTGAAGCACCCTTGCAGGAAATGGTGATTGAGGAAGAATACGAAAAGCAACAAGCAGACATGGAGATAAAGAAGGAGCTGTGCCCCTACGCTGCAGTAGGAGAATGTCGTTATGGAGAAAACTGCGTGTATATCCATGGGGATGTGTGCGATATGTGTGGACTACAGGTCTTGCATCCAATTGATGCTGCACAGAGATCTGAGCACATAAAGGTAAGCAAACAACTGACTGGTGTTAAACAGCTTTAAGTTATTGCTTCCTAGCTCCCCACAATCACTTGCCACCTAGTCCCTTTCATTTGAAGGCGTGTGCAGGTCAGGCAATGAGTGAAATTCCTGTTGTAAACTGGACTGTTTCCTGTCAGGGCCATACTCAAAAGCAGCTGTGTTCCTTATCTGTGCTGGGAGAGCAGTGTGCTTAAAGATACTAAAGCTTTGTTCTTTGCCTAGTAAAACCGAATGGTCATTTAGATTACCTTTTTCATGTTTAAAAGCAACATCTGAAGAAAGGAGTTAGAACTCTGATCATTCCCCACTATCTGAGCAAAGTTTTCTTTTTTGAGGATAAATATTTCTCAGCTTAATCATACTCCATTCATCATGCAAAACAGCAGGGTAAAACTGAGCTTAAAAACCTGCTTGGAGTTCATCAAGTGACCAGTTGTCTCTGTAGCCGTTTTCTTTGTCTCTCCTTTTCAGTCTTGCATTGAAGCTCACGAGAAGGACATGGAGCTTTCATTTGCCGTCCAGCGTAGTAAAGACATGGTGTGCGGGATATGCATGGAGGTGGTGTATGAGAAAGCTAACCCTAGTGAGCGCCGCTTTGGGATCCTCTCCAACTGCAGCCACACTTACTGTCTCAAGTGCATCCGCAAGTGGAGGAGTGCTAAACAATTTGAGAGCAAGATTATAAAGTGAGGCACTTTCCCATTTTGATTGTGCTTTCTTACTATGGAAGAACTTGGTTTGAAGTTGCAAAAAGTTACTGACTTCCAGATGCAGACTGCACAGAGACTGCATTTAAAGCATACTATCTTTAGTTTGGAAGTGAAATAATTATTAGGGATGACATTTACACTCTGATTTGGTTAATATGGGTTAAGTTTGCAAAACTCAGTTAATGTTAGAAAATAACTTTTTCATTTATTTAGTAGCATGTTGTCCAATGGTTACTGTTTATGTCTTGGACGCCTAGCCAGGAATCTGAAAACAGATTAACCAGTTCAGAATGTATGCTTCTTAATTCATTACCACCCTAGTCGGTTGACAAAACATTTCTCCATTTAAAGGCTGTTCTAGAAAAAACAAAGTTCCAATCAAATAAAACCAGAAATCAAACCAAAATAAATTTATTTAATTCTAAAGGAGTCTGTGTGAACTGTTTTTTCAAGCTTTTTCTGAGACAAGCTGACCAACTGCCATTGCCATTGAGCTCTTGAAGAGAGTTATCCTCACGTGTAAGAGAATCGTGATTGAAAAGCCTGTACAGCAAGTGTGCGGGTACAATACATTTTTAAAGATGGATATATGCCATGACTTGTTATATAGGAGAGAGAGCGCCCTGTAATGTGGAATTTTGCAGCACAGTCTGTTCATTCTCCAGGTCCTGCCCAGAATGTCGGATCACATCTAACTTTGTCATTCCAAGTGAGTACTGGGTGGAGGAGAAGGAAGAGAAGCAGAAACTCATTCAGAAATACAAGGAGGCAATGAGGTATGAGCACTGCAGCCTTTTGTCGAGACTGCAGAGATAAAGGCACACCTGGAGAAGAAGGGTGTTGGTGTAAAGCCCTCTCACACCTCCTTTCCACCGCCACATGTGAAGTGCGTCCTTGCATATCTGCCCACAGATGCATGCATCCGCACAGTCACAAAGCTATTCCTATTTTCTTTGACCGCAATCTTTCCCTTCTAGATGCAAAACACTGGTGGTGCAGCCGTAAGTTAGTGCAAGCTTGCGCGCTGCGAGCCATCAGTGTCCCTGTGCATGCGTCAACCTGCACACGTTGTGTAATACACCAGTTATGCACATAGGTGTTATACTGACAAAATACCGTCTGCTCCCAATGGTACCTGAGATCCTTTTGGACTACAGGTGAATGCAGTTCTGAAGTGTGGTTGGGGTCTGCTGTGAGTAAGGGTTGCGATATTTTCCTTTCCAGCAACAAGCCATGCAGGTATTTTGACGAAGGCCGTGGGAGCTGTCCGTTTGGAGGGAACTGTTTTTACAAACATGCATATCCTGATGGCCGCCGAGAGGAGCCACAGAGACCCAAAGTGGGAACATCAAGCAGATACCGGGTCAGTGCTGCTGTTTTTTGTCCTTTCTTTACAGAGAGAGTGCAAGAGGGGTGTGCATTAAATCAGCTGCCTTGAGAAGAGGACAGGAATGTGTTGACTCCTTTGGTTTTTTACTTCTGGTAGACCTTTGTAATGGTGAATTGGAAGGAGGCAGTGGTCTTCAGTTTGTGAATGTTGGAGGCCAAAATGGAAAGA
>NW_010416800.1:2633-12308 GCF_000710305.1 Buceros rhinoceros silvestris | reverse complement strand
AAGAGTGAATTTTAAAAACTTTTCCAGTATACCAGCCTACTGAAGTAGAAATACTGGGTAGCATTAACAGGGTGTGTACTGGAGGGGTCAGTATCTCCCTGAAAGAGAAACATGGTTTCTTGCATGTCAGAAAGTACGCCAGAGGCTGAATCTTGTCAGCCTCTGGGAAGACTCCTACCTTGTACTGCTTGGTCACCTAGGCAAACACTTGTGTTCCGCTCGCAGGCCCAGCGAAGGAATCGGTTCTGGGAGTTCATAGAGGAGCGAGAGAACGGTGACCCGTTTGAGACCGACGAGGATGAGGTGGTGACCTTTGAGCTTGGTGAGATGTTGCTTATGCTGTTGGCAGCAGGAGGTGACGATGAGCTAACAGATTCCGAGGATGAGTGGGACTTGTTTCATGATGAGCTGGAAGATTATTACGACTTGGATCTATAGCACCTGTCAGTGGAGTGTGGACTGTTGTCTTGGCTTCAGGCAGTAGCTATTACCTGTGGTGTTGTGGCAGTGCCTGTGTTTCTCCTAGGCAGGCCGATCAATTCCAGGTGCTGTTGTAATAACTTTTACCCAGGGTCTGTCTCTTCCCATCCCCTCCCACCCCAGGAGTGTTGTTTTTCCTCTGTTTAAACAAATAACAAATAAATCTTTAAAATGTTAGTTTTTGTAAAAATAAATTTAACTGTCAAACAGTTAGCTTAGGTTTGTTGCTTCATCTGTGTACCCAGCAGAGTTCACCCAGTTCCAGGGTTAAAAGTGTTTACAGGACTTCCACACTCATTTTGAAGAGCCCAGATACAAAAATGAGCAGTGGCCATGCAGTGGGGATGTAAATTGGCTGATGGCCTTTTTTCTGTCTTTGTACCAATTATTTCTGATTTTGGGCCAGATACAAATACTCTTTCTGGCATCAGCTCCGTTCCAGCCCCCTCATGTACACGTCTTCATTTGTGGTTTTGGTCTCTTGTTTACTTGCACATTACTATTACTACTGTGTAACCAGAACCAGGTGTGAACGTTCTGGGTTTTTACTGTGTTTAGCATGAAAGGAAAATGTCATTGTGAAAGGAGAACTCTCTATGTGTATATACAGATAAATGTAGAGTTGGACCTCAAGGATGGGGAGACTCTGTGTAAGTTAAAAATAACAAAACCATCTTTCATCCCCTCTTGGTGCATGAAGTCTAGCCTCCAGTTGGACATGAAACTGATTTAGTGGTCTCAGCCCAATCTGCGGCAACGATCTTGCCTATCTCTGAAAGACGGCGCTCCCTAATACACTGGCTCGCTTTAATATGTATGGTTTGGGTTGTCCAGGAGCAGAAATCCAGTTAGCCAAGGTGGGGTCAGAGGAACACCAGAGAGAGGACCCTTTAGCTTTATTGCTCTGCAAGTTTTAGAACTTGGTGTAACCACTTAAGCCGTGAGCTTTGCTAGGAAATCGCTGTGCCTCTCAGCTGGTTTGAGGTACGCGTGCCTCTCGGCATCTGAGTTGGGCAGGTTGCCTGGTAAAGCTGTTCAGTTTACGTGAGTTACTGCTTACAAAGGCAGTCATGCAGTTTCTGGCTGTAATTGCATTGAGAAATTACTTTGCCACCAAAGCCCCAGCACAGGAATTTTAACCTTGCATTACTTTATTGCTGTTTTTTATTGACTCGTGGATGCCCCGTGATATGTTCTCCTGCTGCTCTTGTCCCCTAGACTGCCTCTCCTTTCACTTTTAAATGGAATGAGAAATTGTTCTGAGGTCTATAACGTATTGTTTTGCAGCTGCCTTTTGTAAGAAGCACTTTTCCCAAATAAAAAAAGTCAAAAAAATGAAACAAGAAGTCTGTCTGTTCTTTTAAGTTTGAAGCTTCTGTGTTTCAGCTTGATTATTTGTGTGTATGTGCGTTTCTGTAAGTATAAAGGCATTTATGTTCTTAACTCCTGAAGAATCATGTCACACTAATACGGAATTTTAACTTGGTTATAACCTTTCTGGCAAAGAGCCTGTAACCTAAGGAACACATTCTGAACAGACTGCTGAGACAGCTGAACTGTTGAAGGAATGTATGGGGCCTGTAGTGGGAGCAGACGCAGCTTGCTTTCTCAGAATTAAGTTCTGTGCTATGGTATTTTTTTGTCCTGAAAAAAGTCAATTGCAGTACATGTTCTTTTGATAGTTTCCTGTCGTAATGCTGTTGGGAGAGCAGGTCCAAGTGTTGCTACTGGTGGCTTGTGGTGCTTCTTTAAACTTATGTGCATTCAGGTGGAAGCATTCTTTTGCAGAAATAATAAAGTTGGAAGAAGACTACCAGAAACATTTAAATGCTGAGGGATGTGACTGAGAAGAGGTTAACTGAACAGTGTAAAACATCTTTGGCTTGTTTGCTTTTTTTCCAGAGGCAGGTAGCAGAGGGAAGAAAAGGATTTGAAATGTTAGTTTGTGCAAATAGCGTGTAAAACTGATAGAGGAGGAGCAAATGAATTGAAAGGCTTTGAAGCAGAATTAGACTTTTGCTTTTTTTCCAGAGGCAGGGAGCAGAGGGGAGAAAAGGATTTGAAATGTTAGTTTGTGCAAATAGCGTGTAAAACTGATAGAGGAGGAGCAAATGAATTGAAAGGCTTTGAAGCAGAATTAGACTTTCTTCCCCTACATCACCAACGTGAGTTGTTAACATCCTATTGGAAAGCTGTATCCAAACAGCTTCCTAAGGGGTCAGAAATGGCGGCTGTACTTGTGTGGGTGTGCGTGTGGCACAATGGTGGATGCTGCTGCTGACAAACCATAGCTGTGTACACATTACGGGGAGGCTGGGAACGTGCGAATGAGTGCTTTACTTTGGCAAGGTGACTGATGTAGTGAGGTGCATCATGACGAGTTTCTGTTGATCTCTTGCTTTGAAGCGTGCTGTGGTTCTTTAACTTGCAGAACGAGAACTGCATGCGTTTGTCACCGGGCAGTACTGCTGTGTGTCACGGCCAGCTGGAATCTTGCTGCCCGTAGGCCTGTTTCTAAGCTTGCTGTTGCACTATGATTTCCACCCCCCCAAAAAAAAGCTGGAATGACTGAAAAGATAGAGCCTTTGAAATTATGAGTATGTTAGTAGACTGCTATATCTTTCCTCTGTAGGAACAGAAATACAATCAGGAAAATGAAGGCAAATTTTTAATGTAGAAAATGTGGAGGGTGACGACTTAGGCTGCGCTGTATTTTCTTTAAGCAAATAACCTAAGATACAGAAACTGAAGAGAGTAGGCCATAAGGACTCCATAAACTTCTACCAGCAAAATCTTGATGTCAAAACAAAGACCTTTTTCTAAGGATGCACACTCTCGCTTGAAGTGCCTTGATTTACTCCCTGTGCAGTATATGTGTATGGATTGATAGAATGACAGAATCATCCAGTTGGAAGAAACCTTTTAAGATAGAGTCCAAGCATTCCCCCTGCACTGCCAGGGTCCCTAAACCATGTCCCTCAGCACCATATC
Organism: Buceros rhinoceros silvestris; assembly: GCF_000710305.1. Taxonomy (NCBI): domain Eukaryota; kingdom Metazoa; phylum Chordata; class Aves; order Bucerotiformes; family Bucerotidae; genus Buceros; species Buceros rhinoceros. Next base: position 8,837 of record NW_010416800.1, on the reverse strand, counting down.
CACACATCTTTTAAACACTTCCAGGGATGGGGACTCCACCATCTCCCTGGGCAGCCTGTTAAAATGCTTCACAACCTTCTCTGTAAAGAAATTTTTCTTTATCTAACCTAGAATATTTTGCTATGTTAAGTTAATAAGAAGTTGCTTGTGTTAAGTGCAAAATAAGTGCCTGCTGCCTGTTGTAACTGGTCTGAATGTGAGCATATGAGCACACAGCACTTCTTACAGTCTTTGCTGCTTTAGTTCAGACTGTGGTAGCGCAGCTCTTTCCTGATGGTAGCCCAGGGTGACTGGTAATCTTGCCCAGGGGATGCTTGGTTCATTTAACGAAATACAAAGTAACTCCTTCCTGCTACAGCAGCTACAAAACACATTTCTGTTTGGAGGATATTGTGAGTTTGTGGAGTGTCTCATGTTCTGGACAAAACTTCTATAGATGGAATTACTGATGCTGCATCTGCTTAAAACAAGAGGAAATCCCCATGTAGTCCCTTAGGATTGAGATAAAATACAAGACTGTGCTGTCAGGATCTACTGTCAGTAGACTTACTAGCTGTGAGGTTCATGCCAGTACTAGCAGTAGAGACGTGTTACTAAACGGTCGTCGTTGTGAGCTCGCTTCAGGTAAGCAAAACTAGACAGACTTGGAAGTGAAAACTAATAAGCAGGGATGTTCGTGGACACAGCTGTAGCAAGGAAATGTAGGGTTGCAAATACTTGCTGCTGCTGCTATCTGGCTGTGCTGTCACTTGCAGTCAAGCCAGTCAGCACCTGTTTGGCAACAGCTTGATGTGATTGCATAGACAGAGCCTGTGCAGGCAGCTGAGATAAGGTCAATTTTAGAATAATAGCACCAGAAAAAGTGATTTAAAAGACTTTTTTAAAAAGACTACCTCTCTTTCCAACTGCAGGTTCCTATTAAAAGATGAAGTACTCTTAGGTAAAAGGGGCTCTTGGCCTCTCTGAAACTACTCCCAAAGGTCCCAGCACTGCCAGTTCCAGCCTGTAACACACTTGCTTGAGAGGTGCTTGAAAAGGGCTTCAGGAGTCAATACACTGAACAATGAGTATTAAAGCTCTCCTGCCTGCAACCAAATGTGGTGTTCTGGGAACTGAGACGTATAGTGCATCTATGGGGCCAGACTCGCTTCAGTGGTGCCCAGTGATAGGACAGGAGGCAGTGGGCACAAACTGGAACATAGGAAGTTCCATCTGAACATAAGGAAAAAGTCTACTTTGAGGGTGGCAGAGCACTGGAACATGTTGCCCAGAGAGGTGGTGAAGTCTCAGAGATATTCAAAACCTGCCTGCACATGACCCTGTCCAACCTGCTTTAGCAGGGGAGTTGGACTAGATGATCTCCAGAGGACACTTCCCACCTTTAACATTCTGTGATTGAAAAATCTGCCTGTTGGCAGGCCACAGCTGGGAAGGGGCATCTCTAAACTGCTGTGGTTAGAGCACTCACCTGGCTGGGGGAAGCTGCAGTTCCCTGTCCTAAAGCACAGGCAAGGATCTCCTTCCTGAAAGAAGGCTTCAGGATGGAGCTCTCCCATCTCTGTTCAGGGCTTGAAAAGGGCTTTCTCTGTCTCCTTTCCAACTACACTTAAACATTAACTTGAATGATTTGATAAGAACCTCAGCTTTTGTTATTAAGAGCCTGTCCCCTATGTATGAAGAAAAGCTTGACTACATAGGCAGTGCTATGTTCTTTCCTCATCACTGGGTTTCAGTTACGTTTGTTAAGTCAGCTGCTGGGAGGTGTCAAGAGTTTGCTCCATTTTAAAATACTTCTAGGTTTTTTGTTACCTTGTTACAGTGCCCCTTCAGTTTCATCCGGCATGGCTGTAATACCATTGCAAGTAATGTGCCACAGCTAAGATTCAAATACTTCTTCCAAGTAGATAAAAATTTAACAAGCAAGCTCACTTTGAAGCTGGATGTGCAGCTCTTCATAGTAGAAGTAGTTTTTAGAATAGCGTTATAAACAATGTCACAGTAAGTCCCACTTTTTACAAGTGCACTAAGGATTCTGTCAAGAAGCACTCTGAATTTGCATTAGGTGCTGGGGGAACAAACATTACTATGAGGTTCCATAGCAGTTACTGCTACTTGCATTGTTGTAGCCACATGTTTCTACCTGCTCCGTGACAGGGAAAGGCACAACTGCAGAAGTTACACCGTGCTTGTTCTTTATCTAGTGGTTGCTGTCTTACAGTCTAGAATAACATGCTGTAATAAAGGAATTTTATGTCTTTCTTCATGTATTGCTTCATGAAATAATATTAATACACACTCTGAAGAACCTTCGTGTTAGCAAGTGATCAGCTGCCTCTTCATTCACATGAGGACAGCTTAAAAAAATGACCCTATGGAAACTATTCAGCGTAACTGTCCAAAGGGCTTGTGGAAGATGCCAAACAGAACCAACCAGAAGAGGTCACACTCCTGTTTCAGTGGCACAACAGGTAGGTATTTAAGCCTAGTTTCCTTTAAGAATAGTGAGGAGCCCATTACACCTCTTAAAGGGAACAGTGCAGCAGCTCCAAGCACACTCACAAGCCTGTTCTCCCTGATGCCGGGTTGTGCAGCTTTCTGCCAAGGAAGGACTTAATTTGCAAGTAGCTCCACATGCGTGGGAAGAGACTGGCAAGAGCCCTGTAACCTGGCAGTGCCAGGCAGTTAAGGGAGCATCTGCCTGCAGGAGTCTCTGTAGTGAAGGTAGGCAAAATAACTTCATGCAGTGCTCTCTAATTAAGGCAGTAAAGCCTGTGAACCATACAAAGGTTATTATTCTGCTGGTAGAAGCCTTCCACCAGTTTTTCGCTAATGAAAGAGTGGAACTGGAGATGAACACTACTTTTCTAGTAAGGTCTCCTGGAAGTTCAGTATTTGCTGCAAATTCTCTCTCTGGTATATCTGAAATAGAACAAACTTTGCTAGCTGTTTAAGTGTGGATACTAAAAAAAAAAAGTAAAACCCGCTACACTACAAACTGCTACCAGGAGCAGTTTGGATTTTAAACACACATGGATATTAAACATATTTGACTGTTTTCCTAGCTACAAGAGGTATAGGAACTAGTTTTTAGTAAGCTGGATTGCTACTTGTTCAGCTACTTTGAAAGGTTATAGTGTTTACTGTTGCTTAGATCTGCAAACTGAAACACAGCTACTAGGCTAGTACCAAATCAACATGAAATTTAGATTTAAAAAGTAAACGTCAGAAAGAAGATGCCTGAAGAAGATGAAGCTCTCTCCACAAAAGCAAAAGCATAGCAAAAGGCTTAGAGGCTAGCATCAAAGATGCCTCCCTCAGTTTACACATAGCTCAATTAACCCCTGCTCTTTGCATGTGATAGCGAAGAACCTGGCCAGAGGAAGCATTAATAATATTATAAGTATTTGCAAGACTGTAAATCAGTGATTCATTTTGCTTTATTTTTTGTGCTTTTCAGACAAGATTTTCCAGAAACACTTGCTACATGTTTTTCTTTAGTTTTCAAGAGCTTGTGATACATGGGTAGACTGCCATCTGGTAAGCTAGGAGTGTAGCAGCCTTCCCTGGGCTTCTTTGCATGTAATGCCGACTCTGTTTTATCATTTGAGTTGCAGCTCATAGCTTAACAGTAACTACATAATGCACTTTAGAACATGTGGACTGCAGTCAAAAAACTTCCTCTCTATAATATTTCTTTCCTAACTCTCCTTCCCTGTTTCCATTTACTGGGAAAAAAAAAACCAAACAAAAAATAACACGAGACACAAAACCCCAAAGCCTTCATTCAGTTCTGGTACACAGAAGAAGTAAGGCCCGAAGAGCACACGTTGCATTTGAGAGGAGCACCGCAAAACCTCCTATTGCTACCACGATGCTCAGTCTCCATAGCAGTAGCACGTGCACTTGCCTAGGGGTAGCTTTCTGATGGGCCCCATACCATTCCCTGATTGCTCTTACGGCGAGGTTACATAATTAAACCATCTTCCCCCTTGCTGAGTTTTACAGGAGCTTGAAACTTCACACTCCATTGAAAAAAATCTACAGGCATACTCTCAAGCTGCCATTGACCCATCTCACAAAGGCAGAAGGCTTTTGATTAAAATCAGCGCACCAAAAGCAAGACAGTTGCGGGGGAGGGCAGGAAGAAAAAGATCCTTTCACCCCAGCAGTGATTTAAGCCATTACTGGTGCTCTGGAAACTTCTGTACTCCTAGAAAGTCTATGTAGCAAGACAGAGATCGCTACTGGAAACAATTCTTAGCAAAGTGAAAAACAACCTTTCTCACCCCAGGAAGAAGGTTGAGACTCTAGTGTATCATACTCTGCCTGCTACGAAAGCGTTGGGATGTCTCCAGGTTTGTCTGGCGAGAAAGCCAGTAGAGATGTGCAATCATGTACTCTTTCACAAGTGTTACTAAGTTCCTTGGGATGGGTGGCTACATGCCTGGCATCACGACCACTCCAAAATGGAAGTTTAAGCGGCAATGGGTCAGTGCTGTCCAAGCACGTGTCAGACTTTTTTGAAAGCTACTGGCAAAGAGTAAAGTGCTTGCACTAGAACAGACAATATAGAGCTTTAGAAGGGCCAAATCACTGCAGAGCTCTTATTAAACTTATCTTCTGACACAGCCAGAAAATCATTAAGGATATAAATAAAGGCAATAATTTTTACAGTTCTCTTTGGTTAAGGCAAAGGCTGGCAGCTTCCCAAGTCTCAGCTCAGAAGTTGCTGTTGAAGTACCAGCTGCCATATTCAAAGCAGCCTGTGTCACCTACAGCAACAATGACCTCTGAAGGTACAAGCCCAACTGCAAGGGAGAGAGATAGAGAGACATGGCTTCAGGCCACATACCACACTTTCGTCAATGGAATAAAATGAAATCAAACAGCCTCAGAAGAATGACGACTTCCAAGTTCTTCCTGAAATCTCTCTTCAGCAGAGGCACTGGGTCTTCTCCACACTTGGACTAGCAATCACTGGCCTGGAATCAAGATAGATGCTGTTGGGAGGGTTCTCTCCGTGAAGCTGTAAGGTATTTCGGGCTATTAGCTCCTTGGCCATTAACGTGAACACCTCTTCTATGTTTTGAGCTTCTTTTGCTGACGTCTCCAGTACAGCTAAGAGCCCATGCTTCTCTGCCAGTGTGCAGGCATCTTCAAACAGGACTTGGCGCTTCTCCAGTGAATCTGATTTGTTCCCTTAATAGAAGGCAGATAGATAATGCAATAATTTAGTCTCTCAAAAACCCGTCTTTAAATGCAATACATTAATTCAATTTTGTTAAATAATAGGTTTATCTTGGGAATAAGAGTTACTGGAAAAAACAAGATGTGAGCACATCGGAGCCACAAACACAGAACGTGGATCAAAACTGCAGGCAATCATGATGACATCGAATGAGTTAAAATCCAAACAAAACCAAATTACTTGCTGTAGATAGTGGTGCCAGGGGATTATTTGGAAGTAACTGTTGTCCCTATCACCTAGTATTTTCAACACTTAAGTTAAATAAGCATTCAAGTTAAAAAATAATAGAAATCTTGTAGCTATAGTAATTACACACAGTAAACCAAAGCAATGTTGCATAAAGGTTTATTCCTTTCTCAACCTTCAGTGGAAGCCACATGGGTTATGCTATTGTCAAGCTACCTTTACACATCTGAGTGGATGCTCAGCTCTGAAGATCTGGAATGTTGTTAGTCTAAAGCAGATCTACTCCAGAAAAGACCCCTACTAAAACCTAGGAACTGGCCAACTGTTAATCAGATTTTAACATAACCTGTTTATACAAGTCAGTCATTTTAAGATGATGTCAAAAGAGACAATCATTCACACCACCTACCTTTAATGCTTAAAACGTACAATTAAGAAGTTTCTGCATGTATAGATTAAACTTGTACTTGCAGGATCTTAGTCAAAATCTGTCAGAAGTCATGACACACCTCAGTTAAAACACCTTTGTATATTTAAGTAGTTACAGCACATGTGGAATTATCAATTTCAGTACATGCAGCACCTGGCTGAAGTCTACGTTCATAGTTTCAAGACAACCTTAATCAAATTCAGATTTTGAATCTGAAGCATATATAAGCCGCTCCCATTAAGTCTCTTTCAGTTTTTCTGAAAGAAAAAACAACCAACCAACCCACCCCCCAAAAAACCCACCTTGTTTGAAGGTTATTTGCCTCCTTAAAAACAGTCCC
>NW_010416800.1:0-2537 GCF_000710305.1 Buceros rhinoceros silvestris | reverse complement strand
TCTTTCCTCCTTCAGTTCCAGATGGGAAAGTTAGACAACTTAACCTCATGCTAGAAAGGTGTACAACATGACTAGATGTAATTATATGTACAAAGACTTCCTGCCAAAGTAAGTTAAGCAAACAGCACCAGCTTTGGCAGAAAGCACCAAGCTGGATCCTCGACAACAAGCTTTATTGTTACCAATTTCAGAACTTCTTTCTTCAAAACAAAACAAACAAAAAAAACCCCACAAAAACCAACCACCAGCAGCAGCCCCCACCACACAGAGACAGGTCTTTCCAAGCACTGCAGTTACATGCAGGTCAGAGTTTGTTGTTTGTTTCTTTGGAGGAAGAAAAGGGCAAACAACTCCAGCAGAATTGCTAGGAGTGCAAGCAGACGCTTAGGAGCCGTGCCTGCTGTGCTGTGGGGCTCCACGCTGCCTGTTCTCAACAGCCAGTTTGGGCTGCTGTAGCTGTACGCATTGCTTTCGGCACAGTGCCGCAGTGGAACAGGCAGAAGCGGTGGAATGTAAATAAAGGCCCTGCCGTTTTACTACACCAGTTCTTGCATTTGCAGCTTCTTCCCTGGGGGAGGGAAGAGCAATAATAATCTCACACACAAAGAACCATGCTGCTTCCTACCAGCTCCCTCCTCAGCAATTTCCACCCATGCCTTTCCTCAAGAGGCAGTTTCCTGAATGCTAATGGGATAAATAAGGAGGAGAAGGAATGCAAAAAGACTGCTTCATGCTCTGCAAAAGCCATGTCTCCGTCTACTGTCTTACCTGACTGGGGTTCCATTACAGAGCAGTGCACATGCACATCAAAAGAACAGAGAAGAAAGATGAGAACGAGGAGTTGTGTTGCTCTGATCATTCCCATTCGTCTTGAATTACTAAGCCACTAAATTCCTGCACATCAGGAGTACAGTCAGACTTAACTGCAGCTCTAGCCTCAGTAAGGCTGTCCCTGCTTGCCAGACTATCAGCAAGCTTGCTGCATTATTGCAGCAGGAAAGGAACAAGTAAAAAGGTTTCATTGTCTGCAATGGGCTTGGTCCAGTCAGGATCAGGCTGTGACTTTCCTCATTTTTTAAGCTGATGCCAAATTGATACCCTTTCTGATCTCTTTTCATTAAAATGGCATTCTTCTTTAACGCAGAGTTTACAGACACTTCAAGTAGTGGGGCGGGGGAAGCGAGAGGGATTTTATATACGTATTTAAAAAGCTACACAACATAATATTTTAAATTAGATTCCTACCAATTAACATCATGACCAAGTTTGCAGCACCATACTTTTCAATTTCATGAATCCAGTGAGGAATGGATTCAAATGTGGACCTCCTGGTAAGGTCATAGGCAAGGATGGCCCCATGGGCACTCCTGTAATAAGACTGGGTTATTGTGCGGAAGCGTTCTTGACCAGCTGTGTCCCACACTTGGATCTGTAAGAGAAAGGATAGAAGTTGTAAAGACCAGCAAATGCTGCTTCATAGGTGTTTGCCATCAGCATCCGCACTTAGGAAACAGGTTGTATAGAAGGCAGCTAGACCTGTCTCAGCTCACTCTACTACACCACAGTGAGGCTTTGCCCGCTCTAGATCTGAAGAGACATTCACGCGCCTGTAAAGACAATCTACACAGACCAAAAAGAAAGCCCCAAGGGTAAACCGAGCTTCTCAAAGAGGACAAGAAATCCAGTTCCAACAACTGTACTAAAAGATACACAGGCTATTACAGCCTTTTAACAGGAAAAGAAGAAGAGCTAAGAAACCCTGATGCAGGGCTAGGCAGAGCAAAGCTATATAAACAGCAGGCGTTTGAACTTTCATTTGCGCGCTGAGCTAAGCTCTAGCTAACAATTTATGGCATTTGTCTTACAAGCCTTCGTCTTCCCTCGAATCGAGCAGGCATCAAAGTGCAGCCTTTGCAAACTAGCGGGTTCTCCCTCCTCAGTGCCCCACTCAAACCTCCCCACTTCAAACAGAGGAAGAGAAGCTCCCTCCAAACCCCCTGTGGGCAAATTATGAGCTCTCTCCACAGGTAAATCCACAGAAAACACAAGAGCAAGTATGTACCCAAATTAGAGTGACTGCCTGCACCAGGGCATCCTCCTGAGAGAGAGCTCACCTCAGAAGCACCCCTGGTCAGAAAGACACTGTGCATCCCACCACTCCTCTAGCACCCTCATGGGAACGGTGACATGGCAACGGCAAGCAGGTGCTGCCAACAGAGCAGCTTGGCCACGCTCTGGCCACTGACCTTCACTTTCTTGCCATCTATGTCCATCGAGCGCACAGTGAAGTCGACGCCAATGGTGTTCTGCTGCTTCTCGTTGTACTGCCCCGTCTTGAAGCGGTGCACCACGCAGGTCTTCCCCACGTTGGAGTCCCCGATCAGGATGATCTTGAAGAGGTAGTCGAAGGCATCATCTGCACCGGAGCTGGAGAAAGGCATCGCGGCTCCCGGGCGGGCCTGCCACCGGGTAGCGCGGCAGTGAGAAGGAGCCGCCGCCCCGGCCCAGCTCGCGGCAGCCCGGGAAAGGAGCCCCTG
>NW_010416799.1:695-915 GCF_000710305.1 Buceros rhinoceros silvestris | reverse complement strand
CATATTTTGGAAATTGAAACAAACGTGGTTTCTGTATCGGAGATGGGAATGAGCAAGATTTTCTTTGAAGCTACCAAACAATACCTGTTAAATATGCTGTATGGTCTGGTGCCTGAGTCACCAGCTAGTATAGCCTTTGTTCTGTTCGTAATTGGTACCATTTTATGCCTTGCTGGCAGGTTGCACGTCGCAAAGCGGGTGCTTTACTTGGCCTTGGGAC
>NW_010416799.1:0-459 GCF_000710305.1 Buceros rhinoceros silvestris | reverse complement strand
ATAATTCCACTATCGAATGGATAATGAGGAATCACACCTCTCCATTCGACACTGGACCAATGGCATCTGAAACTGGAGGTTCTGTGAATGGTACCGTTTCTCTGTCATTGATAACTCTGCTTGTATCGGTTATCTACAACTTGGTCCAGGTGTGGTTTAGCATCAAGAACAGGTACCACACGCACTGCAGCCACTGCCACCTCTCCACCCCAACAAGCACTAGGCACACCTGTGAGGAAGAGGAAGAATAAGTCCTCTGGCAAGAAACATCAAGAAGATGTGAAGAACAGCAACCACACGGATGGCTCTGATGACGACGCAGGACCAAGCACACCTCAGAAGCGATCAGGAAAGAGACCAGCCTCTGCAACTCCGGCTGCCCAAGCCTCTGAAGGACCTTCATCACAGGAGGAGTCCTCAGACCAAGGGGAGGATGATGCTCAACCTCACTCTAGAAAG
>NW_010416798.1:38039-40481 GCF_000710305.1 Buceros rhinoceros silvestris | reverse complement strand
CAAGGAAGTTTCAGCTCAAACCGGGACACTGCCTTACCTTCAGATACACCATTGCAATTTCATAAACTATAATATGACATTATCGGCATGGCAATGTAAAAATCCCACTCTTAAAATAAACCATCTTGATCTGCCCTGGTTCACTGATCTCTCCCCATGAGAAAGTAAAGGGAAACTGCACTTTTAACTCTGGGAAAACAGTGCTAATTTTTCAGAGGTGAAGGAGTATACATACATCTAGAAGCACGGAATGCCACACATCAGCACCTTTGACTCTTCCAACATGCAAGGTTGTAGTGGGTTGTAAGTTGGGCAAAGATTTCTTGGTGAACAATAAATTGACTGAGTAATGCAGTTTGGGGTTATTTAGCTATCTGTGGATCTCAGAGGTGCTGGCTGGACTCAGGTTGGATTCAGAAGTGGACTAAAAGATGTAGCTGTGGAAGCCTTGGGTTCAGCACCTTGCTCTGCCTAAGGGTATCTGAAATCGCAGTTCCCATGTCCCAGGAGAACACCTTAACTGCTAGTCAAGCTTAAAGAATCATTCACACTCTCTTGCTGAATTAATATTTAAATACACTATGGCAAGTGCCACTGCTCCCACAGGAGGGATTTCGGGAGCTCCACACTTGAACACCTAGTATCATGATGGTTAGACTGCACTCCTGAGTGGCACAAGACCCCAGTCCAAACCCACTCTGTCTGGTTCAGGGAGATGCTGGAACCAACAACTCTCTGGGGAAAGCTTTTCCAATTTGCCTGGGGTACCTGAATATTCATGGAGCAAGCAAGGAAAGGAGGGCTTTCTAGCCTTGTGGATGAGACACGTTGCAGAAGCAGATTGCTGAGCTTCAGCCTCTGTCACAGTGAATACAAAGTGGATCAGCGCCTGGGGGTTGGTTTGGTCCTGGCCCCTCAGCTTCCCCCAGAGCTTTGCTGGGGCATGCTGGTCAGTACACTCTCCTGGCAGGTAAGAGCTTGGATCATATCTCTTGGTTGGAAGAGAGGTCTTGCACAGCTTGGATGAATTTCCTGCCAGCTGGGCTATTAATTCAAGTAGCTGCTGTCTGGAACAGTTGTGAATTTATCCCTTTCTTTGCTTTGGCTGTTGTGGATGTGCCCAAACCACTGGGGTTTGAATGGAATATTTAGTACTGATTGAAACGAGATTGTGCTCTTTTCCCTCTTCTCGTATATTCTTTTGATCCAAACAATTTATTTTTTTGTTTAGTTCTTGGATAATGATAATTTACAAAACACCTATTTGGGTGTAGACAGTACTGCAGTGATTGCAAGCCTTTAAAATCATTGATCCTTGCGAGAGCATTGATTTTAGTGCAGAACTCACCACAGGGGTGAAATTTGTGCCTACATGGTGAACCAAACAGAACTGCAATGAGGACACTGTCGAAAGTGGTAGATCTGTATGTTGTTGACAGGTGTGTTAGTGAAGTGTAAGGTAGTTCACTAGACTCCTTTCTTCCTCACTCTGTCTCATCCTCTAAGAAATTGCATGCCAGAAGCAGCAGTGATGTGTCACAGACGGAGAGCAAATGGGTGACTTACCTCTCATTTCATTGCACAGACAATGTTTTTATGCCTCCAAATAGGAAGGCCAGACCCAAGGTTAAGAAGATACATCCTATAACAAATTCTCTTTGCTCTGCATCAAAATCCTCAGACAAGCCTCACTTCTTCTGTCATGTTGTATAACTATTTGTTTTGAAACCCAAGTATCGTTTATAGCATATTTCACCTAAGCCAGTATACAAAATGGAACGAAAGAACAAAAATTTGCAGTTGCTATAAAGCTGAAATCCACAGATACAATTATACTGTTGTTATAGCATATTTCATGAGACCACAGTCAGAGGAAGATGCCCACAGTAAGAGTGATAGATCTGGGCCAGAACCACGTCATTTATGAATAATATGTATAGTCTCTAAACTGTTACCTGGGTCATGCTATAGGATTGATTTTTAAACAGAACTTCCACTGAAATCAATGTGCTGCTGTGCTTAAAAAATGGATGGAATATAAGAAAAGCTAAGTGCGTGTCTTGCACTGTATAACATCCCTCATTTTCTGCTGTAAGATGTATCCTTAAATCTTCTCTTTGTTTAAATTTAGAGGGCCATGAAGTAAAGTCCTCATTTTCTTTCCTCAAATTTTAGTTCATTCAGTGTAGTAGTAATAAATAGCTTTGTGCAGCATCTGAAAGTAGAATGCTTTTCATATTTTTCTGCCATTTACTGTACCTCTACACTTATTGCACATTCACAGTTGCATGACAGTTCCTACCAACATAATGAGACCCATGGCTGGACTGAGACATTATTAGAGATCTCTCTGAACTGGTCAGACAGCATAGTATTATAAAATAAGAAAAAAGTGTGCCATTTTTAACATGGTCAGTAAATAAAAGACAGTGTTCTCTGGAT
>NW_010416798.1:0-37902 GCF_000710305.1 Buceros rhinoceros silvestris | reverse complement strand
GAAAGACTGGAAATATTTCAGTCCTTTGTGATTTATAATCGGCAAATATGTATGAATAACACAGATGAGATGAGCTCCCTAAGCAGCTCAAATGCTTTCAAACGCACCAATTCTCACCTGCTGACCTTTAGTTTAAAGGTGAACTGCAAAGGATTTGCTAAAAAAATCAGGCTTGTGCCCTCTTTTGCTTCATACTGGTGTAAAAAACAAGTGTAACGGCTTGTATTTTAGATGGCTCTGCTCTTTCTGTTGTTGTTGTTGTTTTGTTTTTTGGTCTAGAGACTAAATCTTTAGAGAGATTAAAAAAATAATTTGAGGTCTATTTTATTTTGTTGAAAACTTTTGGAGGTCATAGAGATGTTTACTGACTCAGAATTAGAGATGGTTTTGTTCAAAAGTTTGAAATAATCATTGAATTAAATGTTGTTAAAATGAACAAAAATCATCAAATGTGATGGGCAGCCATATTTGGGCTGTTCACACATTAATTATGAATTATCTCCAAATAATCACAGGCAGCAGTCTACTTTTGCTGTGATTTTGTACCGCGTTATGCACATGGATGTATGATGTGCATAGTGCATAGTGTCCTCTTGCACTAGCACTATGGAATTAAATAATAATAGTAATAATAAAATCTAGATACAGGGGAAAAATAGGAATGAAACTGATCCTTAGAGAATGAAAAAGGACCCAAAAGAAAAAAAAAATGTTTTCAACTGTCAATATCAAAAGCTCAAGAAGGGAAGTATCTATTATGGTTGCAGAGGTGACTACAAGGGGAGCTGGGGACTGCATGGCATCTTCTCATTCTCATACCAAGAGGAGCGAAAGCCTTAATTACCTGTAAATAAGTCTCTGATTGTTTGGATATAATGGTGCTGTGATTATTTTTGCTTTTGAATGATAAGAAGACAGTAACTTTTCTCAACACAGCTATCCCTCAATTTTTTACTTATGGCTATAATCTTCCAGCAAAAAACAGTGGCAAATAAACTGCCAAATACAGATGCTGTTAAACAGAACCAAAAATCTAGCTTAAAAGTAAAGAATGTGTATTTTTAAATGCAGTGTTAGTCTTCCTGTAAAGATTAGATTCTCTTTCCCATAACCTTCTGGGGTTGATCAGTAGTTAATAATAATTAGTCCTTTTTCTTAAAACATGTTAAATAGAGTTGACAATGATTTCACTGATTCTTTGCTTGGCATTTTAGTCAGTTGTCTCCTAGGCATGAAAGTCAGGAGTGTTCAATGCTGATATGGTATCATGGGATTCATGATCAGAATTTTTGCTGCAGTGTAGCTCCTCATCCAGAACTGACATTACGCCCCACTCAGCAGTGTCAGGATCAGCTGAGGTATCATTATCTGTAACAGCAACAGCACTGTCTTCTGGACATAAAAGTTTTCCCATTTACTTCTATGGATGTTTCTGATTCCTGATGCTTGCATAATTTTTCATTCCTTGTAATCGCTTCCCCAAGTACACTGGAAATATTAATATTAAACAGGAAAGATCTTTTTTGATTATCTTATGGAGCCTGGGGTTCGAAGCCTTTGAGTTCAGTTTTCCATTATGCCTCAGATTGCTCAAGTGGCCTTGGACAAGTCACTTAATTCCTTTCGGTCCTATTTCGAATAACCCCCCCACAGAAATTACTGTATTTCCCCACCAGACAGTAGTGGTTAGAGAACAAGTTCTAAACTGATTGTGGATTGCTCAGACACTGTCTTATAGGGGGCATCATTTTTAGTAACTCCTATGCTATGGTATCCATTTTGCTAAGGAATTGCAGAACTGTAGGAATGACAGCATCTGTATACTGCTGTAACTCAGTGTCTGACATTTGTAGTGTTTTCATTATGAGAAAGGCCTAATGGTGATGATTTGAAGAGGCTAAGGTAGATCAGATCATTAGGACATGGCTGCTGTCAGGATAAATTTTCTCTTGCATTTGGCTCACTTTTTAAAAAACAGTGGGAAAGTATCCATTTGGACAGAGCTTCGCAACACAAGAAGGGTGCTAACTTGCTTTTGAAAGTGATTCAGGGTGTTGAAACACAAAAATTTCAAATTGCAGCAGACTTAACCTCTTTGGGATTCACTAGCAGATGTTGACAGGCGGCACATGTGGACATAACAGTTCTTTTAAAAAAATGTTTCTCTTTGCTTTTGCCAGTCTTTGAGATAGGAAGCGTGTTATTAGGAGAACCGATGCTGTAGTTTTCTGTCTGTGTTTCATATGTGGATTCCTTGAGGAGCATATGTAGCACTCTGAAGTTCGTGGTGAACACTTCGCTGTGTGATAATATTGTTCCTCCACGCTGAACACTCTGTCCTGAGAAACCATTCTGCAAAAAAGATGTCCCCAGCTGTCTGTAACCTTCTTTTCAGTTGATAGAACAAGTTATGCTTTCCATGCAGCTGTCTTAATTTCCCGCATGTTTGTTAGAGTATCTGAAATGTCTGGATTTTATGTGCGGCAGCCAACACGTTGTGAACATTCCTTGTACTGTGGAAAAAAAGCAGAGATTTCCAGGTTGAGTGTGGGTGAAACATGCTATAAGAAGAGATCCAGCATCCTGGACTGCATTCAGTTGTTCAAAATAATGATTGCTGGGGAAAGGCCACTGGTTTAGTTTTAGCCTTTACATTTCTCAGAGCAATTAGAAGCTCCTTGGCAGGATGAATTATCTCTCTCAATGTCTATAACAAATACAAAGGTGATCCGGGTACCAACTCTGCAAAGGAGTATAAAGATAAGAAGAAAAATTGTTTTCTGTAGTTTCTGAATGTGTTTCCAGTCCTTAGGTCCAGTCCTTTTTTTTTTTTTTTTTGATGTAATGCTTACCATATGATTTGATATTTTGTGGTTTTTCAGCTTAGGTCTATAGATACATTTGCTCCAATGTGTGATTGTGGTGCTCTGGTTGATATGTAAAGGAATTAAAACGTCAGATTTAGTCATAAGATGGATACTGTGTTAAATCACTACCTTCTATCTTTAAATCACTATCTTCCTTTTTGAAAGTGAGTTATGAAAAAGATCTATTGTAAGGAGAATTGTCTTTCCAAATGATGTTGTGTTGCTGTTATTGAAAATGAATTCCAAGAATGAGATGCAAAGGGCGTCCACTGACACTCAGCAGGGTGCTCATTTACAATAGTGAGATAACTTTACTGCTCTAGGACAAGTCATAATTGCATGGCGGTTTTTCCAATAAACTTCTTAGTTACATAGCAAGTTTTATTTTTATTTCAGGAATAGTTCACTTACTTCCTTTTCCTGCTTATCCATAGAATACACAGCAGGTGATAAAGACTGCAATAGAAGTCGAGTTCTAAGGAATGATGTGTCGTTAAAAAATGGGATATTATAATCTTTGCCCAATGGTATATGTTTATATCCATTTATCACAGAATCACAGAATTGTTTTTGTTGGAAAAGATCTTCAAGATCACTGAGTCCAGCAGTTCACCCTGCACTGTCAGGGTCCCTAAACCATGTCCCTCAGCACCACATCTATATGGCTTTTAAACACTTTCAGGGACTGGGACTCTACCACCTCCCTGGGCAGCCTGTTCCAGTGCTTGACAACTCTCTCTGTAAGGAAATTTTGCCTAATATCCAACCTAAATCTCCCCTGGTGCAACTTGAGGCTGTTTCCTCTAGTCCTACTTCTTGTTACTTGAGAGAAGACACTGACCCCAATCTCACTACAACTTCCTTTCAAGTAGTTGTAGAGAGTGATGAGGTCACCCCTGAGTCTCCTTTTCTCCAGACTAAACAGATCCTCATATGACTTATGCTCCTCATAAGGCTCGTTCTCAAGATTCGCCAGCTTTGTTGTCCTTCTCTGGACACACTCCAACACCTCAAGGTCCTTCTTGAAGTGAAAGGCCCAAAAGTAGATACAGTATTCGAGGTGCGGCCTCAGCAGTGCTGAGTACAGGGGCACAATCCCTTGCCTTCTCCTGCTGGTCACACTATTGCTGATACAAGCCAGGATGCTGTTGGCCTTCTTGGCCACCTGGGCACACTGCTGGCTCATGCTCAGCCGGCTGTCAACCAAGACCCCCAGGTCCTTTTGTGCTGTGCAGCTTTCCAGCCACTCTTCACCCAGCCTGTAGCATTGCAGGGGGTTGATGTGGCCCAAGTGCAGGACCCAGCACTTGACTTTATTGAACTTCATACAGCTGGCCTTGGCCCATTGATCCAGCCTGACCAGATCCCTCTGTAGAGCCTCCTGACCTTCACGCAGATCAACACATCTGCCCAGCTTGGTGTCATCTGTGAACTTACTGAGGGTGCACTCAATCCCCTCATTCAGATCATTGAGAAAGACGTTGAAGAGGACAGGCCCCAAAACTGAACCCTGGGGGACATCACTTGTCACCAGCCACCGGCTGGATTGAACTCCATTCACCACTACTCGCTGGGCCCGATCATCCAGCCAGTTTTTTATCCATGATGTGCACACACATCCAAGCCACGGGCAGCCAGTTTCTCCAGGGGAATACCATGGGAAACATTGTCAAAGTGTTTATCATGAAAATAGATAATTTTTTCTTTGAATTCTTGATATTTCTATTAAATATTCATTTTATATATTTGCATTGATTGTAACCAGTCACAGCTTTTTTCCATTTGAATTTAAACGAAGAAACCAAGGGTCTTGTATACTTAGGAGGATCCACATTTCATAATTTTATTATTAAGTGGTGATTGTAACTGATAAATTGTTGTTTCCCTGTCATCGAAAATGACAGGAATAAGTAACAATAGTTAGTTATACTTTTAAAAGCTTTAGCTGCTTGGTCACTTACTGCAGTTAGTGGAAAGGCTGTTCTAAATATATATCGACTATATTGGTAGAAGCTTACGGATCACTCACTATGGGAAACTTCTCCACTGTTGCACCCCATACTTTCATTATACATTCAGATGGCCTAGAAGGGAAATGTTAGTGGTGTATGTGTTGAGGCCGATTTTGTGTGAAGACTTATTGCTTAGTAATGCTTGATAATAAATACAGGCACAGAAAGAGTTTGTTTGCTATTAAAACCAAGTCAAAATACCCAAAGCAGTATGAGTATGCTTTTCATGAGTTTTCAGATTACATATCATCATAACAAAATTTAGGAAAAAGAATTTTTGACCATTGGTGGGAAGTTTCATAACCATTTTTCAGTGTAAATTTGAAACGTGCTTCTCTCCTTCTTTTCTTTCTTCTTTGATTCCAGAGATTCTAGTCATTATTTTTATAAGACAGTGGCTATTCAAAAGAAATCATCAAATCTTCATGGAAGATTTATGATTAACAACCCCCACAAACAACAATGCAGGATATCCTACGTCTCTTTATCCATTACCAAACATTAAACACAAGTATGTCTACTTCACTTGAGTGATGCATGAGGAATGCTTCATAAAAAAATCTCAGAAAGGTCATAATTCCCTTTATAGTAATTTTTTAAATCTTTTTTTCCTTTCAAAATTTTCATTTTATGCCATGTTTCTTTTCCCATTTGGAACAAATTTAAAATATACAAGTTCCCAAAGAATAGCAATTAAGATTTCTTACAATCTTTATAGCTGTATATGAACAAATAGGATGTATTTTTTTTTTATTATCAATATCCTCTTTAGATAATTACGTGCTTATTTTTTTCAGGTGTCAAATTTTTTGAAACATCAACAGATTCTCTTGGTTTGGGCAGAGACCCATACCATACCTCAAAACAGTATAAGAGGAGTATTCTGTATTTCTGATGGAATCTGAGTGGGTTTATATGTCTGTTGTATATAAAACTGCCTGTTTTGTCTTGTTTTGTTTTGTTTTGTTTTGTTTTGTTTTGTTTTCCTGGTCTTGAGAGTTTTGACTAGTTGGCACAATGATCTGGTTTTTTCTAGTTTGCAAGTATTAGGTTGAGACAAGGGGCTTTTGGCTGGTGGATTGTGTTGTCAGGTCCTCTTGCTTGGATGGCTTGGCCATCAGAGTACTCTGAAAAGCACAGGTATAGACCTCATGCCACCACTCCTTGACAGAGATTGGAAGGTTTCCTTTAAAGCGATCTTGTTCCTTGGGTTCACTAATTTTGGTTAGCTCTGGTTTTGTTTTCAGTGTGGACACGGAGAGATTTTCTGTAAAAAACAACCTACAGCAGTTAAATAAACTCCAAAATAGCTCTAAATTTCATTTGACTTAAGAGGAAAATCATAAAAGTTACAGTTTCACAAATCCTTTTTTCCAATTAATAAACTGATAGGGCTATTTGATTTTCCTCCCTTAGGCTTACTGAAAAAGTCATTATGAGGACTGGAAAAGTAGCTTTTCTCCAAAGTAATGTGTGAAAGGTGTGGAACCTGCAGTTTATTACCATTTTGGTTTTTTCCTCTGATACCGTTATAGGGCAGCTACTTGGTCCTTAGCCTTTTCACGCTGTGCGATACCAATCCACGAAAGGTTTATGAATCCTATAAATAATTCGTTCCTTACAGGGTGGAAAGCAGGCTTGGAAACAGGCTTAAACATAGTTACCTTCATCACCCATGCACTTCTGTACACATTTCTGTATACACATGCCTGACACATTACTAGCAGTTACTTGGTGTAATAAATCCACATGACAGCCAGGAAGGTACACAGTTAAACGAGAGGCATTTCAGCAGCCTTGTCTGGAATGGGGAGGCAGCATTCCCAGAAATGATAATGACTCCTGTAATATCTGCTTGTCAAAGCGCTCAGTGTTTCTAGACAATCTCAGTGACAAGGTTTGAGCCTGTACTGGAGTTTCTTGTCCCCAGAGAGCTCTGAAGCTTGAGAAAAGGTCCTCTCTCTGAACAATCTAGTAAAGTATCAAAATATGCTTCACTGACAAGGTGGACACAGCTTTTCCAGAGGCAGCTGGCACAAGAAGGGTAGCGTGGGAGGATGCAAACCTGTGGAAGAGCACTCTGAGAACCCAAGGGGGCTTTGGTATTTCTTTGGTATTGCTCCACCTCATTTCTTTTCTGCACGTCTTCACAGAAGGAAGTTGGGATTATTTGAAACAGCTTGCAGTGCTAACAGTTCATCTTGTACTGGATCCTCTGCTACAGTCTTTTTTCAAGGGAGGTCTCTGGTGTGATTGGAGGATTGTTGCCTAACTCAGCAAAAAAGAGAGAGAAGCTGGGTAGAGGACTGCTTGAGCAGAGAATCTGTCTGATGTATTTTGATGCATGTTCTTGTGTTTTTAAATAAAACAATCTAAGAAAATCTCTTAATATTTTCCTCAAAAAATAAATATTTTGATCCTAAATTCTTGCTCTAATGATGAAATTAATAGAACATAGACATGAGAAAAGCTTGCTGCAATGTGTCAGTGATTCCTTCAGCCCTCAGTGAAATAGCTATACGTATGTATATGTATGTATATATACTTATATAACCCTCCTATACATTATATATATTATATATATGCAGACACAACTATACACCTCTGTCTGCATACACACATATATATGTTGGTGATGCTTGGCAGCAATTAGCTTCACAGCTCTAAGGTTTGGTTTCCTGCTACTGTGCAACGATACAATCAAACTTTTGAATAAATTATAGACAAAATCCTTCTGTTGTCTAACATTTGACCTAGAGTTTCTGTAACCTGCTGTTTATTAAGACATATGGTACAATTAGAAGCTCTAAACACTTACAAGGATCTGTTGCCTGGGGGAGTATGTACACAGCATCTCCATTAAGCAATTTAAGTATTGTTAGTGTCAGTTTTAGCTTCCATTTTTTTCACTTTCATTTCCTGTTCTAAGTACATACTGTACATCCCTCTGCGTATTACATGATAGCGGATAAAGAAAAATTGCCAGAAGAAGCATAGTTTATTTGAAACTACATTTTGTCACCAGCGATTTCCCTTCCCCTATTGTATAACTGCATTCCTTCTGGCCATGGACAAAGGTCAGATGTTCAGAGTAATTTTATTAGATCTATCAACAGCCTTTGATACCTCACAAATGAGAGATTGCTGACCCGCCTGCTGTTGATGCTTTGTGCTTTCTCTTGTGGATAGTTTAGTTTAATGTGTTGGTTACTTCTTCTGTGTATTGTGGACTCAGATGTTAGGATGACTGGGTATATAAAGCTCATTAAAGGCAAAATATTTTTATCTGGGCAGCACACTGTTTCTGTGTACAGAAACTTGTCTCTGTTGTGTAAAGTACGGGGAAATCAGAGTTGTACAATGCAAAACTGATGGTAGAAGAGACTCTTTGAATTTTTTTTCTTTGATAACAGAATGTCTCATTTGAGTTCCTCTGACAGGAAAGCCAAATATAAAGGTCACTTCTGTAGCAACTTCACAGCTGCTAAACTCTAATACCACTACTGCAATCTAGTTGTCTTACGGTGGTTATTTGGTGTCATGGTTAGTCTTTTCCTTGTTTCCATAAGGGATTTTTGTAGAGACCTTGGAGCAGCTGTTACACAGCTTTTTAATTTTATTTGTAGATCATTTTTCTTTTGCTGTGGTTTACTAATCGAGCAGTTCTTAGCTGTCAACTGTTAGAGAAATTTCTTTGCATTAAGGCCCAACTGTGCAACAATGATTTCTCTCCATCTGCTATATTTCTCATTTCTAATTAAATCTGAGCACAGGCTTTAATACATCCTGAAATGCCTCATATTGAATACAATTCATGTTAAGAGTAGGATATTAAATTAATGTTGACAGATCTGAAGGAGCAACAACTATGAGGCAAAGGGTTTATTGTGTTTTAAGTAAACCAGCAGAGTCCGTAACATCTATTCTGTCTTAGCCGCCTTATCCCCAGATTTCCTACTCTGTGTTGCTTAGCACAATTGTTCTTCATAAGGCATTCTATAGCTCCAGCTTTGATGCCTAGTTTGTGTGTATTAAGGTCGTAGAACGGTCTATAAGGTCCAGGTGGATATCACTGGCACTTGACAAAAAAAGACAATCTATTCCAGAGCTTTGTCATCTGGGATTTGACAAATCCTAAGATTTTAGATATACCAGAAGTATTTCAGGTGTTATACAGTCACTGCTGGGGCGGAGGTTTCCCTGCCAGCTCACACACTTGGATTTATTTTACATGGAAAATAAGACTTGAGGAGGAGACAGATGGAAAGGAAGAGAAGTTCACCTGAATGCTTCTCAGTGCAAAATGTCTGTAGACCAGAGCCAGGATGAATGCATGAGACCTGGGAGCACCTCTGGGCCCTGTGATACAGGGATGGGAGCTAGAGTCCTTAAAGCAATCCAGAAGTCCCTCACCCATGTATAAATCACATAAAAAAATGCTCTGAAGCTGTCTGTACATACATATAAGCACCTAATACAGCCTAGCTACACTCTCCATTCGTAATACATTAAGCCTTCAGTAAATATAAAATTACTTAAAACAAGAAACCTATTAAATATTGAAAGTTCTAAAGTAGGCATGTAATTTCCATTCAAAAAATTTAAATAGTCAGGAATGAGTTAATGATCTGGCCTGCAAGGGTTTTAACCTTGCAGTTGTGGAACAACTGCAGGGATTGGAAAGTGTTAGGCACATTGGCTTCCTTGGACCCATATGCTAAAGAAATGGAAAAACAATAGTAGGGGAAAAACATCTTTTTTTTTTCTTTCTTTCTTTCTTTTAAGCCACTTGAATCAATAAAAAACACTGGAGGCCCTATAATACTAAAATCTTCAGCTTGCTAAAATTGGCAACTTCATCTCAGCATCTGCTGACTGAGCTGACACACCCAAGGCATTAGATTATCTCACAACGATCTCACACGCCCTGTTGTGTTTTGGTTTGCACTTAATGCAGTCACTTGGTGACAGTTAAATGAGGTCTAATTATAAACATTTTTCATACACAACTGTTCCAGAATCTAATTCTTATGCATATTCATGTTGAATCTGGTTTACGTACAGAGTCATCACTGGAGTCACTGTGATTAAAATCTATTGCACAGTTATTATACTGATTAGGCATCCATTAGACACACATCCATTATACGGCACTTCTTGATCCTTCATAAATATTTTTTCTTCTACATTCGTATTTATTTTTCAACACGTTCTTTGATTAAACTTATAAAACCACCCCCAGATGCGTGAATTTTTAGAATAATAATTTGTTTAATTTATTTTCCCTATATACAATATATATTTTAGCTGTTGCCTCTTTCTGGTTTTCAAGTCGATAAAATAAAGTCAGCTATTAAAGTTTGAAAAGTAGAGCACTGTGTTTTGTCTAAGCTAGTGCATGCCACGCTTTCAAATTGTTTCTACCTTTGAGCAAAATCACTGCATATTGAATGAAAAACAATTTTTTGCGCAACAGAATCCTTTGCAATTGATGCCAAAAAATTAAGCAGCCAAATGGTTATCTTTTGTCTTAAAACTTGTATAAATCATAAGGCCTAGATGCATAGTTTAATAACACGATGCTGCAACTTTAACAAGGACTACATTTGTCTTTAAGTCCACATGATAGTGAAAGCTTAATATGAAAAACTTTTGTCTAGCACAAGTGATTTGAAGATGTTTTGCTCCATGCATGTGAACTCAGCAGGTGATTCTTGCCTATCTTTGATGTCAAACAGCACAAAACTTCAGTGAGTAGTAGCTTCAGAAATGCAATAGACATAGCTGAGTCTTCATATGAAGCTCATGCTTGAACTACATCAGAAGAACTGACATCTATTATGGTGAGCAAAGACAAGTGTTTGAAAAGAGATTCAAACAGAAGTGTCAGAATTTACAGTGCATAGTTTTATATAAGTTGATTTTAACCAAGCATATCTCTATGAACTCTGCAGGATAGAAAAGAAATTTCAAAAGGCAGAGAAATTGTTGTCATCTAAGGGCATGGAATGTTTTAATAGCTTAAGGAAGAACATTTCTGAAAGGTTATATGGTGATCCATTTACTTTGACTGAGTAATAAGGCTCGTCATTGTCACAATGAAATTTTTAACCCTTAGAACAATGGAAATGTTCCAAATGCATTGCTAGAATTAAAAAGCTGAGATTAATTGGCTGTTGCAAAAAAGTCTTTCTGAGATTTTTAGTCTCTTCAAAAAAACATTTCACATTAAGAGATATGAATAAATCAAATGCATTTTTTCAGTCACCTTATGTCTGACCTAGAGTTTCCTGCCTCAGTCTAGACTAAGACATACTTTAGGATAAGGACTTGCACTTACTATTTTTAAGGGGAAAGCTTGTAGAAAATAATTCAATTAAACACCATTAAATTTGTTTATGTTTTTTCTTCCATTTATGCATTTTCTTTCTGCATCCTGAATACATACATCCCTGTGTGCATTACATGGTGAGGAAAAAGAAAAACTCTTTGTAAGACTGTAGTTTGTTTGAAACTGTGTCCTACAGGCTTACTTACAGCAGTGCTCTGAAACTATCCCCAAGGAGTCCAGTGTAACAAACCAACCTAATTGTTCTTCTTGAAATGCTGCTTCTTTCGTTAACAACTGGAGGGGGAAAAAAGGGAAAGAATAACAAAAAAAAAAAAAAAAAAGGCAAAACTCCTTTTTTAAAGTGCTTCTTTTTTGTGTAAAAAGGGGGGGGGAAAAAAAGGAAAAAAAAAAAAAAAAAAAAAAAAAAAAAAGGCAGAACTCCTTGGCTGAAGCACACAAAGCTAGAAAGTAATGAATTTTCTAGGTGGTAATCAATATGTAGGAATGTGATGTTGTTTTTAGGTTTTCTTAATTTGCAAGTAAGACACATGGAGAGATAGTTGATTAATTATTATACTCTGAAGTTTAATGACCTATTTTTTATTAATTTCCCTGGTTTCATTAGGCATATAACATCTCCAGCTTTTAGGGGGAAAATGTTACGAAGACGACCAATCAAATTGAACTTTGTCTTCAATCTGGACTTTAGGTTTTTAAAGGCTAATTTGTTTAAGGCACTGAACTATACTATAGTCAGATGCCAAACTCCTCTCCATGAAAGAGCTAATGATTTAATTATAGTATAGATAGATTAGTCCATACTACATTCCTTACAACTTTTTAAGAAACTATGAACACATGGTTGGACAGCCATAGATATATGGAAATTATTTTGTCTCCTTTACTTGGAAAGCCATTTAAAGGTATCTCACACTGTATTGAGAGATACTTTGAGTTCCTGCCTGGTAAGTGCAATTTAAGATGAAGAGTGGTATAAGTGTTCTTTAACATAACTTATAATTCCCTTGTTGTCTTGTCCTTTTGCTTAAGTATATATGTAATGTATAAGTTACATAACAATAAGTAGTTGTGAAACACTTCTATACTAAATGATTGACTTTTTTATCTAGCATGTGAAATGATGTGTATTAATTAAAATCTTTGCTTCTTGGAAATTCCCTCTCACCTAGAAACCCTGCTATAAAATTCCCTAGGGAGAAAGTTCTCCCACATGGACTTTAAATATTGTCTATGCTGGATTTCTAGAGTTTTGTAGAATTATGAGGCTATGATCTGACCTACTTATTGCTGTCCTGAAGATCCCTGGATGACCAAATATCTTGCAAGGGGACAGTGTACTTCTGTTTAGGAGGTACATAACTAGACAGAACATCATTAACGGAATCCAGGTCAGTGTCCTGGATTCAGGCAAACAAAGAAATTTGAAAATCTCCAATTACAGAAACTTCAAGGGTAAAAACTACATATTTTGAGGTGAAGCGTTCACATTTCACGATTAGGATTTTTCACTTTTAGTAGACCATATCTTCAAGTTTTATTAAAAATTGTAACATGTTTAAAATGTCTATTAATATATGCCTAATTATAATGGAAGGCCTATAAAAATCCTTCTGACAGCCACATGAATAGTAAAACAATTTTACTCGGTATAATTGCAAAGAATACTAGGTGAATTAATAATGAAGCAAATCTTAGAAACAAAATTGCAAACAAGGATGTTCAGCTTAATCTACATTGGGCCAAATCATTAAACAACTTCTGGAGCAGTTCTTCACAAAATCAATGGGCAATTTTTCTTGAAAATTATGATAAAAGCTGGGTCATAATACTTTCAATTGTTTATGAGAATACTTTAATCTGGAAACCCAATGCAAACTTTTATTTCTAGAAAGAAAGGAGTTAAAAGGTCAGCACATAGTGATGAGTGTAGAAGGTAGTTTTGTTTTGTCTCCCTACATATACAACCGTTCTCTCCAAACTGAGTCTAGAGCAGAGAAGCATTTAAAACATGAGGTGGGAAAATATACTGCATGAAACACTAAACAAATTCAGCTATAAATGGAAAAGGTACTACTAACAAAATGTATTGAAAGAAAACACAAATTAATTTATGAATATGCAAAGGAAATTAGTGGGATGGTATTTTGGGGATTGGTTTTAAATAAGATTCAGCCCTCTGACTTCAGAGATCCTTAATACTGATAACTGCATCTTCAGGAATAGTTTATATTCTCTCTGTAATCAGTGGAAAGAAACAGCAGTTCTAGAGTATGACTAATCTCTCAGGATAGATACTAAGAATAAGCCAAATGAATCGCTCTCTAGAAATGTCCATTCATTTCCATGAGTGTACAAAGAGTCTAGTTGCTTAACTGGAAAACTCCCACAGTAAGTGAGATGAATCCCACTCTGTAAGCACCAAAGCTTCACATGACTAAAGTATGGCTTGCTTTTGGCACACTTTTGCTAATCCCGACCTTTGAAGAATTTTTAAGAAAGCAGTGAGTTCTTCTGGACCTTTGCTGAAGATTGAATGGAAAGACCAGGGGAAAGGAGCCTGTTTACGGCAGGAAGACACTTCCATATGAGGATATGGCCTTCAGGAGAGAATTTCTACAAGCCTTCTGATTCAGGAGGCTGTTGCTATTTGGCTTTACTAAAATCAAACCATTTGAACCACTCACATGTGAAATATAATGGCAGAATAGTTGCAATTTTAGTCTATACATGGTTTGGTATGTTTTCTGTTAGACGTAATTTTTGTCTGAACTCCATTGGGTTATTTGTATAGGAATAACTACTGAAATGTTACAATATTAATCTGCTGTTATGCACCCCAAAACAATAACACAGGAACATCTCTTCTAAGAATAGCCATCTAAAAATTAGGCATCTATTCTACTGGGCCTTTATGGCAAGAGGCATACTGACCTACCATACAACAGGTATTCAGGTAGGTGGAATGACTTGCTTTCCAACGTGCCCATCTCTCACCCAGAAAACAGTCTGCAGGAGTTTCATATCAATATATAATACAGCATTAGATGAATAATTTCTAGCTGCATTTAAATGAGAGGAATGATTCTTTCAAGGAACTTAATGAAAGCTAAGGTTGCAAAGGAAATTTTTTCTGGTACTTACCAGTCTTCAGAGTCTTCTCCCCCTGAGTCTCAATACTTGCATGATGGTAGTTCCTAAAAGATATTTTATATTCAAAAAGATCCAAAAGATCTTTTTAAAAGATAAAATCAAAAGATTTTTATATCCAAAAGATATTTTGGTTGGAATATGACTCCATTAATTCTGTTGTTACTGTAATTTTTATTGTTGTTAAGAATGATTAATTATTAATGGTAGTATTATTGTCATACGTATCATTGTTATTCTTTACTATTAGGAAAATATTAATAATAATAATATAGTAATGACACCACACCTGTCAGTTTTAAAGCAAATGCAGATGTTCATGACATTGGTCATCATTTTAAATTATCTGTACACATTATAAAAGATCAAATGTATGTTCAGTAAAAGAGATCAATCTTTCCTGACAAAAGCCTGCATAACATGTCACATTTATTAGTAAAAGACAATGCTTGTTTCAGCAATGAGTGTTAACGTGTATCCAAATGCAAAATGCTTCTTTTTCGGTAGGTCCACAGCATTACAGCAGAACTTACAAACCATCTTTTATTTTTAATAGAACAACTGAAATACTTCATACCAAATTTTTTACCAAAGCTAATTTTTACCAGTAAGATTTAAACAACTGAAAGTTGAAGTTTACAGTGAAAGTTTTATTGCCCATTTAGCGACAGAAACATGAACGACCTGTTATAATTTAACATGTAGAATGAACCTCCATGTAGCTGTGGCAAATACAGAATTTGTTGCCTCAAGGGTTTGGCATTTTTAGATAAAAAAGAATCAATGTCATTATACAGTGTCTCTCTAGAGCATCATAATTATTCTGCATGCATACAATATTTATTTAAAACTTAAAATTAAACTTCAAGAGATGGTCATTTGAAAGCTGGCAGCCAGTGAACGGATCCTGTCTTCATAAAAAAGAGAATATTTCTTCTAAAAGTTAAGAAGCAGATCAAAACGGTCTTTCCAGTAACTGACACTTTAGTCATACAGATGCTTTTTATGTTTCAGATTTATTAATAAAGAAGGTCCATGGGAACGAACAGAAGAAAATCTTGAGGATGTGACTGTCAGTTTTTGATATGTCAGGTATAATTTTGTAACTGTGATTTTTGGATAGCAGTACACACACAGCATCGTACTGATGTTTGTGTACTTCTTTGTACTTTTCATTTGTGATGACTGAGAAAGAAGATGAGGCGGAGATGTTTTGATACAGGATTGAAACTTGAAACTGCAGTCCTTCAATTTCAACAGCATTTCTTTTTCATCTTTCTTTTCATGTTACCTTTTTAACTTTTGCCACTGATGTAAAGAAAAAAAGAAAATTTGAAAAGATGCCAGGTGTTGGTTCTTATCTAGGTGAAAGATCACAGAAATGGAGAATAAAATATAGTTTTATTTTGTTGCTGTGACAGAATTATGAGACAGATCAAATAGTTGTCGACAACAAATGTTTGTCCTCCTAAAGCCAACAGAGAATAATTTAGACTGTGACACCCTTCCTATTTCTCACAGAAAATATGCACATTATTGTAATTAGCTGAAAGTGGAATATGCTACTACTGCTTGTCTACAAATAATAACAGCACCTTCTCTGGCTACTCGTGTACATTGGTGGTATTTTTAACTATCTAAGTGCATGCAGCAAACAAATGCAAAGGAATGCCAAAGTGCATCAGCCGAAGAAAAGGAATTGAATGAAGAAACAATCTTCTTTTTTTTTGCTTTGTTATTCACCTAACAGAGCATGTTATATTAGAAAAAGGCAGAAGTGAAAAGACCTTACTTTCAACAAATTTCTGTCAGTTACCAGTTCAATTTGTTTCAATTGGAAAAGTGATTATAAACGATCCCGTTACTCATGGATTTATTAATACATACAAAGGATGCTGTTTCAGTATCTAACAGTTAGTTAGCAGTACTCAGGTTTCCAAAGAAGGGCATCTGCTTAAAGGCTTTATTGTTTCAAGTCATAAACAGAGACAAGGGCCAGCACTGTAGGAAGCCTAGTGACCTGAAACATGCTCCTTGATCTATAGAAAGAAAAGCACGAGAACAAGAAAAGTTCCTCTCACTACCTAATAGATTGTTATATTTAACAATTGGATGCAGTGAAACTGTTTGCTGGAATGCATTCAAACTGCTATTCTGATCATATTCCTTATGACCTGTTTCTTAATTTTCTCATGCACCTTGCACAGAAATTAGCCTTTTTTTAGCTTATGAGAATTTCCTTTCTATAAAAGGTAATAACTATATTTTAGAGCTGAGGTTTTTTTCAATTTTGTTGGTTCCTAAGGCTCTTACTGCTTAACCCTTAAACTCTTCCCAGTTCTCCATATGGTGCTGCTTCAAACGCATCTACTTTTGTAAACATCAGTCAGAGCCTGGCTGCCCTGTCTACTTAAGAAAAGTCAAAGTTCATTCATTCATTTGTCCTCTCCTTCCTTTCTTGTAAGCTACAGCAGTCTATTAATTCACTTCACTCTGCTGACATATGAGGTATTCTGCTCCTTTCATCTGGCTCTATCAGCTAAACAAAGATAAACAAACAGGATGTCTTGGAAATTTCTTAAATTTGCACCAGGCTGCTGCTATGTCTCCTCAGAATCATCTGTGTTTATAGGACTTGAACACACAAAATACTGAGAATTAATCTTGGCTGTAGACAACTTTTTCTATGCAAAAATTGAGGTGATGCTTACAGTTTGATCAGTTGCAGAGACTAAGGGAAGCATCATGAGCTCCCACACAGCCTACAGAACTGATATAACAGATATTAAAATCATGAGACCCAGCAGCACTTACAAACTTGCAACACTTATCATTTAAAGTAAAAGCTACTCAGCCTTTACACGTGTGCAGGCTTTCCCCATAGGCTCAGCCTTCCCTGCTTTCCTCCAGAGCTACGGGCAGAGCTTGCTGTTTGCCAGGGAAATCCTCTGGCCTGGCTGCTCTTTTCCCTGCCTCCCCGAAGGACATACAGCCAATCAAAGCCACTCTGCGCCCCATGCTCTTCCTCTGATGAGAGCTCTTATTCATTCTTGAATGCCTGCTAGCACATGTTCCCATTTTTAGGAGCCTAAATGCCTTTTCCAGTTTCGCCCTGACTCCATTTCAAGATTATTTACAGTCTCTGGCAGTGGTGTAGATGAGTGAGTAAGGAAGTGCACGATTTTTGTCGTCACATGCAAAATGAGTTTCTTTTGGCACTGGGGGAAGCAAAGTCCCATCATTTCTGGCTCTCTTCTTGCTCCCTCTTCCTTTCAGCTACTTTAAAATTTTCCTGGCTATCCATCCTATCCTGAGATGGGCTTCCCAGCCTGCTGAGGAAGGAATACTTGAGGCTATAGGCATAGCTGCCCTTCTGCTTGGTGTGGGAACACATAGGCATCTGCCAGAAGAAGCAGGGGATGCGGTACCTTCCCGTAATTTAATTCACTTATAGTAATTAGAGCCCTCTTCTGCTCCTCTGATATGCGAAGGGTGATTACTGGAACCTCACAATACATCCCTCAAGTGCACCTGCTCGCATGAAGGAATGTTTAGAGGGTAAGAAGTCAATATAGCCGAAGGAGAATAAAATTCTTTATGGATCCAGCTCCGCTGATTCTTAGGGCATAGTGGGGTGCTCAGCTGAGGTTTGTGTCTCTGAACATCTCCCATATGAATAAACACAATTGAAGATGAGAAAAACAAAGCAAGCCCTAAGCCAAATTAATGGCAAAGGTACCTTGGAACAATTTTCAAACTGTTTCAGGTGCTTCAAGGGGTATTAATTTCTTACCTGGAAATAAATGCTGACATGCTACTTGAATAAAAACAGAACTGCTTGCTCTGATTGCAATCTTGTTTTTAGAATATATGGGTCTGTGTGCGGGACCAGCGTGTGTGTGTGTGAAACTGCAGCCTTCTTGGCAATTGTCTTGCTGACATCCCTGCCAGTCAGCAGCTGCACATACCAGCCAGCCCTCTTTTGTGCCAATCTGGTGGTGAGTGGTGCAGAAATATTTTAATTAACGCTGAACTTCTTAAAGTTGAAGTGAAAACAATTACAGCTCAATTATACTTTGCCTCCTCACTTTCATCACTTATATTCTCTCTTCCTCCTCCCTCTCCATTAGAGGGCTTCATTTCACAGACTGTGAATTATAATCTAATTATTATATTTTAAAAAGGCAGACAAGGCATTGTTTCTTCATCCTTCAGTTAAAAAGCTCTGAAATAACAAAGAAAAATCTCTTTCCTCCTTGAGTGCCAGGAGCACAGAGTCACTCCCATCACAGACATTTCATTCTTCCCCATCTGTGACTTTTTTTCTTCTCTTCTTTTCTTTTTTTTTTTTTTGTGCAGAAGGGATCGCATCTTTCCCTCAACAACTGTTTGCGCACCAGTCTCAAAGAAAGTTCACAGCACGCATCACATGTACGTTGGATATGTAAGTGAAGTGATCTGTAGCACAGCTAATTAGACCTAAATTCTTGATTTACTATTTATAAAACAAAATTGATTATTACTTCATCAACAACATTTAAAGCATCATTAAGAGAGGTCTGCTCCAGCAGCCTCAGGTTAAATTTTTTAACAAGCACTTTAGTTGCTAATCTGTGTTATTGCCAACATATGTAAACTTCCTAATGCTAATTGCATTCAGCTGTGAATCAAACAATGTCTAATTCTCTTCAGGATTAATTATGCACATGTGCTGCCTGCATTCCTAAACATGCTTCTCATAAATAATAAGAGATATATCTAGGCAGATGGGATTTTTCCAACTAAATGATCTGTTTATCATGAATAAAACAATTGACATATACTAGGCTTTTAATGCAAAGTCACCACAACATTCCCATGTTTTTTAACTGTAAATAATTGCTGCAACAGTTGTTTGTGTGAACGCAGCTTTGTACAGCCAAGCGCTAAAAAGCGTGTCCTTCAGTGAGCACCATTACCTTTGTGTGCACAGTTTTCCTCCGTACTTTTTCATCTTTTTTGATTTGAAGGTGCATAACAGAGTGGTTTGTATCATGTGTTTGATGGATGAACCAACAGTCTCCACTAAGTGCACAAATTTTGTAAGCTCTGGGGAAATTTCCTTTAAGTACAGTGCAGGGAAAATTGCTGAAGTGTTATGTACTCTGCTTGTTTCAGGAAGAAGCAATGAGTTTATGGCGTCCAACCTTGGCAGTATCTTTCTTTAGATATTTTTTTAAAATTATTATTCTGAAAGGAGTGTTAATTAACCAAATTGGTAAAATTAACTTGAAAAATAACTTCTGGTGCTGAACGCATGGCAAATATAAATACATTTGTAAAAATTATATTTGACACCAAAGAAGAAATTTGCACCTAAAAAGAGGATGCAAGTAAAGGTTTTCTGTAATTACTTTCACTAAAGATGTCTTTTTTGAAATGGAAGTTAAAATCCAGCCCTCTTCGAGCAACTTGATAACATGTCTCTTCTTATATGACGCAGATATCTTAGTTTCTACTGGAAAAGACTTAAATGGAAAACGCATCAGAATAGAAAGAACTTGATACTAGTAGAGGGTTATGAAATTATACTCTTCAATCATATATTATTGCACCAATTATTTTCAGTATTGCTGTGGAATGTTTTAATTTGACTCAACTGCCCAGGTTGATTTGAATTTTACACTGTCAGTATTTTTCTTTTTTTTTCCTAAAATAAAAATTGGAATAGCATGGCATTTAAGAAAGGTAATAGACTAATGGTTTAGGTATCTGAAATGTTTCAGCTTCAGAATAGGTGGAACACACTTAACCCCTGGCAGTGTGCCCTTAAACTTATTTTCCAGGTGCCAGCTGTTGATGTGAGAAAGTGGTTGAGCACCTGTGCCTCATTCAGTTCCTCATTTCTGTTGAGTCTAGCAAGAGAGGTTATCAATTGGTATAGTGGTTTTTATAATAATAACATCTGTCCACTAGTCACTATACCAAGACTATCAGCTAATTTCATAAGGCCATCAAAAACTCGGTTGGTTATCAGTGATGACCTTTGCTGAATTTCAGCTGGCAACATAGAGATGAAAAGCTCTGCTTTCAATTACTTGTCAGTGAGTCAGCCTGCCCTTTGCTCAGTTTGGACAAGATAAAACTTGATGAAGCTATGGCTTATTTGTGTTACAAGAAGCTTGATAATCTTGAAAACATATTTTAAATAGCCTGAACAGAACAGCTTTATTACAAAAAGAGACATTTTCTGTTCTTTGAAATCAGATTATTCATGATAACAGCATGTAGCTGAAAGAATAAAAACAACAGAAGAGCTGAGAGAACTGAAGCATCCAACCGATTCCCAGCAGCAGAGATGGTGAAAAATATGTTTAATAGTATAAGGTGCTGTACTACAGTGTGAGAGACAAGAGCACGTGAGTAGGGCTCTACCATTGGGTGAGGGTATACTTTCCAGGGTAGTTTTTTCTTGATTTTTTGTTGTTTTATACAAAGCCTAGTAGCTACGCTCATTTATGCCAGTTGAAGACAGCTCAGAATTTCATTTACAGAAGAGTGCCTTTCGGGACTTGAAAGAAGTCCCAACCTTGTGTCTAAATGGAATTTCAACTTTCAAGTGAAGATGGGTTTCATTGTCATTTCTGAAATGTTACAGAACAGAATGAACTAAATGATTGTATTTAACCACTTTGCCGTTGAATGAACTAGACAGTACATTGAGAAGGTGTTGGACCTTCAGAGACACTATCTGACCTACTCACCACTGGGCTGTTTCACAGTCTGCTGTCCCCTCCCAGGCAGACTGGCTACAGACTCTGGTCTTATTTTGGATGGGGAAATTTGGCCTCAGAGACCATGAGCGACACGCTTTCACTGAGCACAGGCACTGTACAGAGAAGAGGTAAAATAGAGTGTTGTAGGGGAGAAAGTACCAGCTCGTTTATCAGTCATCACTAGGACCTACTACCTTTCAATCTCAATTCCATCATGAAATTCCACCTAATTTAGAATTGTCTGTTAGCAGAAAATGTAGTTCCTGACAAGTGATCGAAAGTAAATTAAATAAAAACTTCAACAAACTGACCACTGGCATTTCTGCTAGTTTCACTTGCCTCCAAAATGAAACGATTTGGTTAAAACTGTTCTCCTGTAGCCTGGAGTATATTGTTTACAGATTTTAAAAGAGGATTGTTCACATTATGCAGTCCGTTGGAGAATATAAACTGAACTCCTTTAGGATGAAACTGAACTGACATGTATTCGCCAAAAACATACTGAAAGTACACTGACTGGAAACAGGCACTGAGCCTATGGGCTCTACAAGGACAAATCTGAATTAACCCCCACAGAAATACGTACAGTGTGGATGTTGGATCCTGTACATTAGCTATTTTGTTTTGCAGATCTATTGCAAGGCTACACTACTAGCCCATACACAACCCTGAAGGCCTTAGAGTGTACTCATCAAATGCTGAATTTCTCTGAAAATGTATGCATAAGTTTCATAGACATTATGATCCTGCCCCATGCAGGTAAATGTAGAAGTCTTAAAGATAATTCAACAGGTTCTTTTGAAATAGGCAAAACAGACCTTGGCAGTTTTTTTGTCTGAAAGAAGCTCTAGAAGATGATTCCATTGTTATTTTAGCACAGAAGGACGAAATTGTCACATAAGCACAAATGAAGAAGAAAGGTACCTTACAAAAATTAAGCTCAAGAAGGCGTAAACTTAGACTATGTCTATGCTGCTAAAAAAAACAGGACAAAGGAGACAGCACAGGCTCTGTATGGCTGGGCATAGATCTTGTTTGACTGCCATGGGTTGTTAGACCATGCTCACTGCTGCTGCCTGGGATGAGGCTTGGCCATCTCCATGGCATCGTTGGTGAAAAAGGCACGAGGATGGGCTCTCTCCATCCTCTATAGTCATCCAATTCTGCTGCAGCTGGCTTTTGTGTCCTCCAAACACTTCCAGGTGCCTTTGTGCTGCAATCCACATCATGGAGGTGGGTGGGCTGCATCACACCCCACAAAAGGTTTTAAGTTATCTGGGCTGAAAAACAGACAAAATATAACAAATACATTTTAGGAACACAAAAGCAATACATTAAACGCAGCAGAGACCCAAGCTGGATTCACCTTCACTGTGATGTATTTTGCTATTTTTCCCACAGCTTTCTTCAATCCAAATACCCCCTGCATTAACAAGCACAGAGCCATAAATATACCCAGGAAGAGAAAAAGAGAATTTCAAGTCTTGTGTATTTCACACAATAGTTCTCCTAGGAAGGCATTTTCACATTGTAGTGTCTCCATTTCATTGTTATTGTTGTCCGTTATGAATATATTATTGCCTGGGGTTTTTTTTAATTCCTCACCAATGATTAAAATACATGGTATTTTAAGAAGAATCTCTAGACTGAGTGGGAGGGACTTGCATTATTTTAACGGGAATGTTTCCTGAGCAAATGAGGAGGGAAGAACATCTGTTTCTGCATTTCATGTTACAAAACACATTCTGAAGAACTTAGTGGGATGTTGAAAGCTGGAGAATTTTCATAAAGATACTTTGTTTGTGCAGTGCTGGTCTTAGCTATGTGCACAAGATGAAAGATCTCAGTATGCCTCTTGGTTAAAACTTTGACCTGTAGTAATTTTGTTAGTGACACAAATATTTTGTTTTCCTTGCTGGCAAAACAAGGGAAAGTGCTTTGCACATGGCCTCACTCCTCACTTTAAAATCAATACCAGATTCTTCAGCCATTTTTGCATAAAATCAGAATGTCATCCTAGGACTTTTTCATGGCTGCTTCTAGTGTTGCTATAATTTTTTAAAAATCAAATTAAAGAAAAAAATGGAAAGGTGTTATAATTTAATTTCTATGTTCTACTTATTAGTGATTTACCATTTCCAGTTTAGGAGAAATTTTTTCATGCTCCCACATGCAAGACATTTACTGTCATGCATAGGACAAGGACTTGAGCACCTATTTTTGCATAGCTTTATATTTTGCAGACAGGCTGTGTTCAGGTATATTTGGTGGGTATAACTTCTGATCTTAAGCTCAAAATTTGGGATTTTTATGTAAAGAATAGCTTACAGCTCTTACCAGAACTTGAACCAAAACAGTGCTTCTATGCTTTATCCTTTTAAATACCAAATTTAGAATGCGATTTTATGCAAGATATTAGTAGCTTTCAAGAAGGAATATAACATAGTTTCCATCCGTCACACTCTGGCCAACTCCCTGAAGCACACTACATTTGCAAGTCCTCAATATCGTTCTCACGATTGCTTCTGTGGAACTGTTTGGATGATACACCTAAACTGATGAGATCACCATTATGGACATTATCATACTTGAGTGTTTGAAAAGGGCAATAGAAGGGTCCCTTTGGATGCTAATAACAAAAGACATGTTAGAAAGGATAATGCTTCTTGTAAAATTTTTTTTGTATACTTGAGCTGTTTCTAACAATTAATTTCCCATTTACTAAAGCTTACTGTCCTTTTATGAGTTGTGCTTAGTAGTTTACTGATCAGACAAAGAAAAGCAAATACAAATGTAGTTTTGAGGGAGGGTAGAGACAGGGTGATGAATGGGTTATTATGGCTCCATTATCACTTGTAAGGATGGAGAAATTCTACTCTCCTTTTATTTCATTGTTGTTGCACTTACCAATCAGATTTTTTTTATGAAACAGATTATATTAATATGCAAATAATTTGATTTATTTTGGGTTTGTAACTCTACATAATTTAGTATAATCTCTGTTTACTGTAAGAGAAAAAATTAAGATTTGTTCTGTTGGGTACATTGTCAAAGCCTTCTGTCATTTAAAGTCAGTTAAAGAAAATTTGTATCAGCAGGGTTTTGAGGAGTGTAGTAAATGGCTTTATCGAGAACATGGAGAGTTTTAGACACCCAGTTACTATCTGTAATGAGATGCCACCAATAGAGTCACTAGTGGTAGCAAAACTACAGTCTGACTGGAAGTATCAGTATTTTGTTTGTTTCTCATCAGAAACTGGTTGCTCTAGATGGCAGGCCAAGTTGATAGAATAATGCACATGCAGGAACTTCCTAGACATGGCTTCAGCTGGGGTTATGTGTCTGCTGAGTCCAAGGAGTAAGTATGAGCTGCTCTGCCTAAACAGCTTCTGTTACTGATACTAAGTGGTAGAGAAATACTAGAGAAGGGGTAGAAGAAAAAGACTCCAGAGAGACTTTGGTTGGGGAAAGAAAGGAGGAGACAAGGAAAAAATGTGTATTTTGAAAAAAATTACTGAAGGATTTCAGGAGCAGGTTGAAGCTGAATGGCAGTAGCTATATATTGTTCATAGACAGATATTCAAATGCTGAGGTTTGTCCCTATGCTCAGTGTACACTAAGTGCATTGCTCCATTAATGATATGTATTACCTTTGTATTTCTATTATTGTAAGTATCATTTAATTGCAATATTCATTGAATCATATTGCTAGTAAGCAATTTACAGCATAGGCGTTATGTGGCAAATACTATCCCTTCTTCAACAGCTGACAGCCTAATTACTATAACTAGGGCATGGGTGGACAGGGCTGCTAAACTGGGCTGGAAATGGGATGGAAGCACAAGCTATAGCCTGTGATTAAGAAAGATCAATGTCAGGAGTGGAAAGAGGTCTTAATGATTCAGTCTAGGGAGAAAATGCCTTATGCAGAAGTGAAGAGGGAAGCCCAGAAGACAAAGCATCTCATATCCCAAACCTAAAAGGCAAGGCAGAACCCTCACACAGGTTCAGACAATGGTCAAGGTGCCAAGGATTTTAAATCTGAAGTGAGGGAAAGAAACAGGAGCAGGTAGTGCAGACTAGGTGAAAATAGATAGTTGGGCAAGGCTGAACACAAATATACCAAGAACTACAGATCGGAGTACAGCAGGCAGGAATACAAGCTAGGAATCAAGAAGCAGGACAAGTTGCTGCAAGTTGCTGAGAGTCTTTTCTATAGCCCCCTGAGTTCATTCAGAGGCTTTATTTCGTGCAGGATTCAAATATAGATGCTGCCTCTGAGGTAGCCACCTTGATCCCCTTTACAACCAGCAGGGAAAAATATATACCTGACGGGTGCAATTCATCTCTTCCTAAAGCAGATGTTTAAAGTAAGACTGATGAATTGCACCCCAGAAGTGTCTATTTCCCTCCATTAATTATGAAGGGGGCCTATAGTAACTAGCTGAGATATACGCTTTTGTAATAAATGTTGGATGTCTAATGTTGGATGAGATGAGTTCTACAGCCTCAGGTGTCCTAGTCATTCCACTGCACCACTGTTCTGCCCTATTCAGTTAAGGCGCTGATCCATCAAGCAATTAAATATGTACGTAGGTTTTTGAGAATGAATGTGATTAAATGTTCTGAGGGATTGTAGGCAAGTCACAGATGAGTAAATGCTTCAGTGTGTGAAATGTGGATCTTGAATTAACTACTTAGTTTGTATTCCAGGAGTCTGCTGCTGGTTTTGTAAAAATTTCCATCTCCTCTGTACTTCAAGCTGCATCCTGTCCCTAATGAAACATGCCATCCCTGCTATCAATACACTAGTGTGCAAGCACGCACTTGGCTTTCCGGTAGCAATTCAGCAAAATTTCAATCACCCAGATGTTTGGAAAAGTAGTCACCAGAGGGCTGGAAGAGTAACCAAATGAAATTAATCTCTGAACTTCAGTGAATATTCAGGTGTATTTCATGATTTTTCGCTAGTTATATCAGAAACCATGAGGTGAAATAGTTTAATCAGAGTGTTAGACTGCACAAAATCTACTGTTAATGGGATGCAGCTTGTAAGGGGAGCCTCCTTATCAGTTAGAGCAGCCGTCACCTAGAAGGATTGCACAAATGG
Source organism: Buceros rhinoceros silvestris (assembly GCF_000710305.1). NCBI lineage: Eukaryota > Metazoa > Chordata > Aves > Bucerotiformes > Bucerotidae > Buceros > Buceros rhinoceros. The sequence goes on along the minus strand of NW_010416798.1, from coordinate 11,659 downwards.
GATTGAAAACATGATGTTAAAATATTTCTATTGTAGAATACTACACATATAATTAATCACATTTTTTGTGGGTTTTGTAGTGGATTGATGTCACCCACTTTGAATTTAGCAAGGATTTTAATATGGTCTCTCATCTGTGAATCACAACTGGGACATTGGTCTGGATGGGTAGATTGCTAGGTAAGGGAAAACCTGGCTGGATCACTGTGTTCACCACTTTACCTTGGGTGACTGGTCACAACTGAAGTTTCTAGCATGCAAAAAGGCTCTTGCTTATACTTGCTCCTGTGGAGACCAAGGTCACTGCTAACTTGTGTAGGATATTTGGGAGTGCAGTAAATTAGAGGCCACACCTGCAGGGAGAAGCAGACAGGACAGGTGACCCTAAACTGACCAACAAAGTATTCCATTGCATATACGTCATACTCAGTATAAAGCTGTGGGGTCACAAGGGTCAATCTCTCTTCTTCAAAGGCCACCATCCTCAGAGGACTGTGTCCATTCTGCCTTCAGTGCCAGTCCGTGCATTCCTGAATCCAGTTCCAGAATCCAGCTCCTGAATCCCGTGTGCTGGTGAGTTCAGTCCGAGACTTCCACAGCCCCTGCCCACAGCATCAGTGGTGACGGTGATAGTTGGCACAATTACACCATCAGGGGGGTTGGATTTGATATTGGCTTTGTATATATTTGCATATATTATTATTTTCATGAAAGCAGTTTTAGTTTCTTCTCCAACCCGTCAGTCTCCCTCCTTTATTTCTTTTTCTCTTCCCCTTTGCGAAAGAAGAGGGGTTAATAGAGAGCATCTGCCATTTGTCTAGTGGCCAGCCCAGCCCTAACCCTCGACAGCCCTGCATTAGTGCGGACTGGGAACTGCCTGACTGACTGGATAGTAACTCTGCTGCAAAGCCCATGAGAATCCTGGTGGACAGTAAACCAGAGTCCCACCTGGCTGTGATGAGGGCTAACAGTGTACTTGGCTGTGAAAACAGGATTGTAGGTGTGAGATCAAGGGAAGTGCTTAATCACCTCAGCTTGGCACTCGTTAGACCACTCCCGGAGTACTGCATCCAGTTTTGGGCCCCTCAGTACATGAAAGATGATGGTCAACTAGAGCAAGTTCAGTAAAGAACCACCAAAATGGTTGGGAGCTGGAGCACTTGCCCTGTGAGGAGAAGCTGAGGGAGCTGAGCTTATTCATCTTGGTCAAGAGGGGAGACTTCAGGGGCCCTTAGGGATTACCAAGGAGACAGAGCCAGGCTTTTTATTGCAGTGCCCAGTTAAAGAATGACAGACAGTGCACTTAAATTGAAGCATGAGAATTTCTGACATGGTTTAAGGAGAATACTTTTATTATAAGGATAATTATGCTCTGGAGCAAGATAGCCAGAGAGGTTGCAGCATCTATATCCTTGGGGACTTGTAAGAGCTGACGAAGTCCTGAGCAACTTGGTTTGAATTCTGTGATAACCCTGCTCAGAGCAGGGTGACTAAAGACCTCCTGGCTTCCCTTCCAACCTGAGGGACGCTGTGATAATTAAAGGTGACCTTATCAGTGCTGATTGTGAACATGGGCATAAGGAAACACTTATCTAACAAAAAGGAAGTAGGTGTGATACTGCACTAAGGATAGGCCATAGACCTTTACCTGGATTATAAAGATGAAGCCTGGAGTACCTGAGTTGCGGAAACGGTCTGCAGAAACACAGGAGAGAATCTCATAGGCTTAAAAAGCAGGATCAGAAGAAAACAGCAGACCTCGCCTTGAAGAGTGTTCTCTTGCCTTTCTTTCCAGGGATATTCCAGGTTCACAAAAGGGACTGTCACTGCTCATTTTAATACTGATGATATTACTTCCAATTATGTTATACATAAGAGATATATACCTTTTAGGACATCTTTTAATATCTTGGTAAGTGTTTAGCTTATGTAAAAAGGCCTAGTGTTGAGTGCTGTTTTAAACTCAGCTTTATCAGACTATAGGTCTCTGTGAAAATTTTACCAGAAAATGTAAAGCACAATTAAACTAATGCTTTGAGTAAAGAAAACAATAATTCATAATTTTACCCTCTGTAAGGATTGGTTTTTTGGCCATCACCATTTTACACACTTCGGCAATGTAGTATGTCAAGGTAACGTAATAAACACATATATAACTTTGAAGTTTTAATATTCTTTTTGAACACTTTTAAAAATTTTATTTGTAACTGGAATATAGCATAAAACAACGTAAAGCTTTCAAAGCTGCATTCATTGAGGGTCATAAAATGCACTTGTAATTATGCTTTTCACCATCCATTTGAGGTGACCTGTTATTTGGCACTTTTGAGATGGAAAGATTCCTTTTCAATTCATGGAACGTTTTCAGCTATAGTGATCATAGAATGTAACACCAGTTCTATGCAGACGTAGACACATAACACTTATGGAAATACTGGAACAGAGTACCATGAAAATTAATATTCTGCTTTTTCCTTGTAGACATTCTGAATGAGAGACTTTATTTTTACAGAAACTTGATATGAACCCATATATATAGATATAAAATATCACAATCACTTTATTTGCAGTATGTTTTAGCACAATGCCACATCTTACACACAATATAATATTTATTTTGTGAGAAGTGTAGTTATGATAATTTACATTTTAAATACACCTTGTGTATTTAAAATATTTATATTGCACAAATATCTATATTGCACGAGGTCTTATTAAGGCACTATATGTAGTATATTGTACCGGGTTTTTTCTGTGAAAAAATATAAACTCAGCATACTCTTGGCAAGACTGTCTGCTTTTTTCCTCCCTTGACATCAGTTTTGTATTATGCATTTTGTTGCCTAAATATGTTATAAGGGATTTTAGAGTGCTCTGTACAAGCTTAGTTTTGTTTCCAGTGAAGTGGATGGTAAGAATTTGACACAGCTGTAGTGCTTATGCTTGGCAAAACCTCAAGTAAGTGAACGTTAATTTTTACTGGTTTTATTACAGTAGCACATCAAGGTCTCTCCTGACAACAAGTCCCCTTGTGATGGCCTCTGTTCAAATACCTGGGAAGAATTAGTCCCAACTCAAATTGCTTTTGGCATCAGCAGAATAGATAGGAAGAAAAGAGTATTCTGCATTCTTAGATCTCAGTGTGGACCCTCATGTCACTTCCTAGTACCATGTCCTCACTGTAAGCTTTGCCAAATAAGAATTTATTAGCAGAATATCATTGACTGTAGGTAATACTTTAACCTGCATCCAGTTATTATGCATTTTACACAGTTCTGTTTCTAACTTACAGGATTCAAGAGAAGATAAAATCTCTTTTAAGATCGACCATTTAGCATGTCCAAGTATCATAGAGTTTGTGTCTCATGTCTGAAGACTCAGTGTTGTTTGTTCCACAGCACTGGGAACTTGTCGTAATACTTTTGGAAATATGGTGGAATATCCTTTCTTTCCTGGTAGCTTTGTACGTCTGTGAAGTACAGGTTACCACACTTGTATGTGCGATAATGAACATCAGCATCCCCGGCTGATGGCAGTTTCTGTCTACATCGGCTCAAGTAACTAGACTAATGAAATCAGCAGGTCTATGGGAATAGAAACAATGTGAAGAAAATTAAGAAATGTTTCTTTGGTTAACTGATTTAAATTGCTTTCTGATGCAACTCAGACTTTTTGAATATAAATTTTTGGCTTAGGAAAGTGAAACCTTTAAAGATTCAATCCTTAAGACAGACAAGATTTTTTATTCTTTATACACCATGCGTAGCACAGTAGCTCCTATGTGCCAAGGTAGAAGAACCAATCATCACCACCACAAATAATAAAACCAATAACTTTGCATTTATATTACTTAGGTATTATCACCTGGCTTCCCCTCAGCCTTGTGGTCTGTGCATACAGTTATATATTTTTTTCTCTTTTTATACATCAGTACATAACTGTGGCAACTTTTCATAGACAAAATTTTCCTCTACCCTTTAACAACCTCATGAAACCTCTCTTACACACAGCATTTCACAAAACAGTTAATGTGTTATGATCATTTTCTAAAACTAAAAATAGTTTAGTAAATTCTAGGTAAAATTTCAGCCTTCCCATAATCGCACACCTTCTCGTCTTGCCTCCCTGCCCATCTCTAGAATGCCAAACTTCGGTTCTTCTTGCTGACTTCATTTCTAGGTCTCTCAACAAGTCATAAAGGAAAATTAGCTGGTTTTTTCACCACTGCTACCTGGCTTCTTGTTTTGATCACCACTACTATTAAGAAAATGCTTGGAAATTGATTATCTGGCCATAATTTCGAAGTGTTTTTCGTTTCATAAAATTCATAGCTGGAAAGGTGGCTATAAGGAAATGGAAAAGGGAGATTGTTTGGTCAAGTTTGTAATTTTAGATTCATAGTTTTGAAGTATAAATTCTGCAGGATAAGCTGCAGAAGGGACTGTGTAGAAGCAATTTGCTCCTGTCTCTCCAAAATATCAATGTCCAAGTTGCCTTCCTCTTCTGTGAATAATCACTTCCTTTGGAAGAGGATTGAGTCAAAGGAAACTGAAAGGAAAAGCAGTTTTATCTTTTCTTTGAAAAGAAGGTCAGTGGTATAATTTTTGTCCCCTTCCATATTGGCATCTGTCCTGCATATTCATTGCCTTTTTTTGCAAACAAATGATGCTGCAGCACCAAAAAGAATTGCTTGACATTTTTTCAGTGCCTTAAAATGTGTTGATAAGTGGTGCTTTGTTTTTTAAAAATGTAGTTCTACCAAAAGGAAATAATGAAAAAGGACTTGACACTGATTCTGCTTGAATAGTGCATATATTTGAATATCCCAATAGTTACAACCAATATGTTTCTGGAATCTAATCTTTGTTCTTTTCCTGAGGTTTGAGGAATTCCTCCATTTCTTGTAATTCTTCTAGGGTTTTCACGCTTTTTAAAAATTTTGTTTAATCTCCGCCCCCCTTCCCCCTACATCAAATACTTTTCTATGTTGCCATAAATATGAATTCCATTATTTCTCCTTTTATGAGGTAACTTTTTGGATTTGATTTCCATTTTATTTTGTTTTGCAATTGTCTTTATTAACAAATGTAGGAAATTTTAGTAGAAATCCAAGTAGTCCTGTTCTCTATTATATGTCTGGTATGTTTGATTTGTTATTTCAAAGATGACTTCAAAATGGACACCATGCAGTACAGATTACTCTCTCTTTGCTTTGTGTGCTGTTGTCATTCAGAAAGAGAAAAACTGCCAAAAGTAGCAGAAAGTGGGATTTCGTTGGCAAGATTTCCTTTTTCATCACAGCTCCAGCACCACTGACCCGTGCTATGCTCCCTATCTATGAGTGCTCTTGCTGATTCTTTTAAACAAATGGGAATTCCAAACAGAAGCAAATCATTTCCATATTGTCAGCAGACAAAATGAATCTTTTCATTAAATCGTATGTTTATTTTGGAGTTTGAAAGGTTTTTTAGCGTAGTTGTTCTTGTTTTTAATCTACTAGAAGATGAATTTACTTTAGAACCATTACATTAATCCCAATTCTGAACCCCTTAACTCATACTTAATTTGAAAATATCATATAGAGTTAATTAAATTTTGTTTTGAGTTCTTTGGAAATAAACTTCTTGTTATTGATGATGTCATTAGTGCCAGGAGATATGCATTTCCTGTGAAGAGTTGTAATAACCCACTGGGATTTTTTTCCTTTTTTTCAGTCCCTGCATGATAAATTAATAATTCAGATAATTTGTTTATAAACCAGGCTGTAGGGGGACATTGCTGAACACTACAAATAAGTTTTTGATGTAGTTATAAAATTATTTCCTATGCTATTTATCATTTCTTAAACCAGACACTGTTGATGAATATTCAACATCTGCATAAAGCACAGGAAAACCTTTTTAATCAACACTAATATTGAAGCGTGAATTTTCTAATCAGCATAACTGGTGTGTGGTGCGGGAACCTATAGGGCTGGCAAATTTTTCAGATTAGGGAGTGTTAATGGGTGGAAGAAGGACAGGTGCTGGCAGACAGGCAAATCTCTCATTCATTTTCACCACTTCTTGGGCTTCCAGGAATGAAATCAAGCCATGAAGAAATGAATTGGCTTGTAGGGCACAGGGTACCATCCACAATGGCCCCGGGCTGCCTTTGGATAGCAGGCTTCTGTCCCTGTCTGTTTCAATGAGCTTTGACCCAAACAAAATATGTAGCTCTGCAGTTTAACGGAATGGTGTGTAATGTGGGACAGCTCTGTGGATTTAAATGCACGACCCAACAATGAAATGCAAGTTGATCATGATTGTCTTGATCTATACCTCATCCACTCATGCAGTTGTTTTCATGGACCATAATGATGCGATTAAATTTGATGTAATTTCACACTGCATTTTCTCTGTCAGAAATAAGTGCTGATTTTGCCAGGCTACAAAGTGGCTGATGCTTATGGTGAACCGGGAGATGGTATGAAGAACCTCTTTGTTTCACCCAAGTTAACGAGATGATGGTAAAGACTGGTCTTTCATTCTGTCATTTTTATTGCTTAAAAACAGAATGACATTGTCACTACGTTTTTTCCTTCTGTTGACTTCAGAAGGCAGCTCTCTAGCAAACCCAAATCTTTAGGATGCAGCTGTTCTGCAATCTCTGTTCCCATAGGACCCAGGTTCTTCCTTGTCTAAACAGTGACTGGAGCAGCAGTGGAGAGATTACAGCACCACAGGTTAAGCTGTCTGCCCCTTCTGTTTCCTGGGGACTCCCTCTTTCGTGTTGGGGCTGCAGAACGGAAAAGCTGTCCGTGCTCGAAGACCTGTTTTCACAATCTGCCACGATTAAGGTGCTCCTGAAAGTGGATCTTTGCTGGTATTCAACTGAAGTATGGATACACTACTTGAGCAGCCACTGCCAGCAGATAGGAAACATCCTGCAAGAGAGAACTAGCATAGGGCAGGGAGTGAAAAATGCCTTTATCAGAGCTGGTCTAAGAAAACCGTGAGAAAAATCACATTACAAAAGAAATGTGGCACATCTACTTGCTGAGCCTATATAATGCCTCCTATACATCTAACCTCTTAACTGTTGATTGTGGTCATCATAACATAATCCCACGTATTTGTTTTTATTTTTATGCTATGTCAAGAGATATATCATCAGGAGCACCATAAACTACACATGATGAAAGCCAGTCCAAGCGTAGGCCGAATGTAATATAAGCAGACACAACTCAAAGTCATGCTTGCTTACACCTGTAGCAATTTTGGTCCTGGGTGTATGCATTGACTTGTACTAAATATGTTGTCTGAAATGATCAAGCACTAACCCAGTCTGTAGCAAACCTCTGAAGCCTATTCAGGTTAGGTGATTTATGATAATTTTCATTGCAATCGTTCTTTTCTGTGCTTGTCTGTAGTATCTGCAATACACTCTCGGAATCTTTCTGGTTAATCCATTTCCATAAGCCTGTTCTGTTGTGACCGTCGCTCACTTAGAATAAGCTGCAGAAGCTTTATTCTAGCCAGCAAAAGTCTTGGTGGCAGGACAGTTTCAGCAGCAAGGAGCTGAATGTGATCTGCAGAAGCTGCTGGAGAAGCAAATTAAATGCTCAGATTGTTAAACCAAGTTCCACGTGGCCATGGCTGTCTGTTGACACTTCCACTCAAACAGATTTTAAGTTAACCCTGATGTGACCTCGAGAGCATCAGTCACTGCAGTTACAGCAATGTAGATATCCTAGGAAGGATGCAAATATATCCACAGCTGATAAGGTTAACTTTTAGCAAATTCATCTTCTATCAACATAATATATATGTATGATTCTAGAATTTCATGATGTTTCATGTGTGTTTACTTGGTCATTTTATGAAAAGAACTATAAAATGCCTAATCATAATAAGTCATTATATAGTTCTTACACAAGTCACATTAAATGCTTATGAAATGACTACCTTGCAATATCACTTTAAAAGTAAGGCAATTCAAGAATGGTGTAAAGGTAAAAGCAATTTAAAATCTACTTTGTTAATAAGTAAGAAAAAATAACAGCAGGAAAAATAGAACTGATGGTTCATTTAATCCTACTTGGAAACTACTTTCAGACTGTCAAGATATCGGCAGACATACAATACTAGTCTGTCTTTAGCAATGCTTATCCTGCCTGTAGACACAAAGATGAGATACTGATATTAGAATGGAACAAACTTTTTGCAATAAAGAGATCTGGTATAGGAAGATCTTGGGTTTGTTGCTGGTAAAGTTCTTTGCCTGTACTAGACATGAAGCCTGGGGAGATATGACTTGCACTAGATGAAACTTTTCTGATTCCCTGTGTTTGTTGGTGCAGACTTACTTAAATATGAAATCTGGATGTTTCCATCAGAGCATATCCGTGTGTTTACACTGCTCACCTTGTAGTCAAAGGATCTAATCCTTCACCAAATTTTTTTTGCATTTTATTGACATTTATGTTTGAAAAATAATGGAAATTGCCAGATAAAGAATAATTGTTTAGCTGAGGGGATATCTCAGTGACTTGAGAATTAAAATATAATACAATCTCAGAAGCCACACCAAATGTTTATGACCCCGTCTATTAAAGTAATGTTGCCACTGCAGCTGTTAAGGCTTTCACAGTCTCTTTTTTTGTGGGTCTAGGAAGTAAAAGCATAGGTCCCCGCTTGTTTTATACTCGGGCAAACATATTTCATCTTCCTGACATCTGTAAGAACAGATCCATGTATGATAATAGTTCAACCAATATACTGAAAATAATATAATCGATCAGGCCTATTCTTTTGTTAATTATTTCTCTACATTTTGCTTGTGCAATGCTGAGACATTATATTCTGAATTATGAAGAAATGCCATATAAAATATCAAGGTTTTCCAACACAATAAGCTTCTTGTAATGACCTCATTGTATTTTCTAGGAGATATTTGTCTACCTCATAAAATCACCATGTAACAACACAATTTGCAGCTTCTGTTCAACAGAAGCATCGGATTATACTGGCAGGTCAAGGCTAACACATACTGGCACAGCTTTGTGGGTAGGTTTGTAATTCTTATTCTGACTTCTCATTACTAAAAAATCGATTAACATGATAATTACAAAGTTCACATTTTCTGTTTATGAACTACACAATAAATGTTATGTCTACTTGGAGATAATACTTTAATTAAGTGTTGTAATCACTCCATACATGTCATTTTTAAACAGTGAAATCATCTATACTCTCCTTCCATGACTGTTGTGGCTAGCTCCTGTGAATGCAGCTTCTCTGAGCTGATGTCTTCGCAGTCTTTCCTCCATATGTCCACTTTAAGCACATTGTATAATTCTGGGCTCTCTGACCCTTTTAAACTCCTTCTCAAATGTTCTTCTTTACATGTCATGAATTCATCAGTGCAACAATGTTTTCCTTTTTTTTTTTTTTTATGAATTATCTTTAATAGCTTGAGAGTCAGATTACACTCAGGATATGCTTTGCAATCAATGAGAAATAGCAGGCTGATTATTGAGTAATAATTGTTCCTCAATAACCATGACAAGAATAATCCATTTTACAAGTCCCAGCATTTGGCTTGTCTATCCTCTCAAAATTGCTGAAGGATAAGGGCACCAGTTAACAGAAGTGTGAATAATGACTACAGCTAATGAGATATACTGCAAAACCAGGATTTTTCCAAATAGTTCGCTGTTATTGTCCAATCAGAACCCAGAGGATTTTGGGGTATGGAAATATTTCATAAGCATAAGCTATCAATCAGTAAGGATGTAGTATTCCTCCCTTTCGCCTGCCTGAGAGAATCCTTTCAGGGCCATTCCATATGTTTTTTTTCTCAGTGTATAGACAGCGTACAGTGGATATTTTTTTTTCCAGAAAGAAGTTATGTTTTTACAATTCAGAAATCTTTCTAGAAAGTTATTACCCAGATAGACACTGATCTATATAGCATTTTGAACAGGGGGTGATTTTTTGAGTTGGCATTATTGCAGGGTTTTTTATGATACAGTTGTTCTGCACTTCTTTCACAGCAAGAATCTAATAATATTATGTGTTCTGAAGAACACATTAAAATGACATTATGCGATCAGGATGCCAATTATAGTATGACTAAAGACTAGCTATCAAGCTACAGAAAGTCAGTAATTGTGCTAATATAAACATAATGTTTATATGTCTTGAGTAGAAAGGAGTGAATCCCATTTTATTACTTACATATGATTATTGACAAAACACTTAAGGATACATTTTCAAAGTGTTGTATGGGGTTTTAGCTACATGACTCCCATTTAAGTCAATAGGAGTCACATAGTTAAACCCCATGCTACATTTTGAAAAAATACCACAGAGAAGCCTCTCTTTTATTGCTTATCTGCACAAATCACTTTATTTGCTAGTAGTTTGTACATGTGGCAAGCTAGTAGCGTTGGTTGTCACTAGTCTTATAAAAAAATCCCCCATTGACAGGCCTCCAAATATGGCGGCCTATTAATATGCAGACTTCAAAAAATAATAACATGATTCGTACTTCTATTGTTCCTTTCATCGGGTTATAGCCTAGTGCTTTAAAGCTATTAGTTAATTATGCCTCACATCACTCCTCCAGGTAGGTACACTAGTAGCTGCCACCTTTGGTGGCTTGCCCGAGGAGACAAGGTAAGTCAGTGGAAGAACAAAGAATTGAACCAGCCCAGCTCCAGGTCCTTGGTCCCTTGTTCCAGCAATGGAATACTCCCAACCCACAAAGATTCAGCATTCAATAGTATGTAATGCATATGAAATGCTAACATTAATTGGAAATGGCACCAGAGTGACCTCACTTCAGTCTACCGAGGTCTGATATTGCTTCTTTTCACTTATTAATTCATTAATTAGTTTAAAAGGGCTAATGGAAAACAAAAATATTCCATTTGCCAGGGTAGATCGCTGCTGAATATTTATATTATTTTTTATTATTCATACAGAATTATAAGTGCTTAACAGACAAGTCATTGTGGGGTTTTTTGTTGTTGAGATAAACAGAATCCAGACTTTTTAGAGCACATCAGTTTAAAGGACTGATGGGATCTTCACTACAATTTGATTTTGCAAGGCTAAAGCTCTAAGAAAACAATTTTATGATCATCTTAGTAGATTAACAGCTATCACAACTCAAACATTTTCATTATGCATTGACGACCTCAGCAACTTGCAGCCACAGTGGAATGGTATCATATATCTTTATGCTTATTTTAGTTCTCTTTTAGGCAAAGGAAGAGATTTGAACATGCTCTTTGTGTAAATAAAGAAGTACATGATGAAATTAGTACATGATCAATATTAGTATGTGTTCATGGAAACAGTAATTAATGTTTTTATGTAAATACTTAAAAATTGAAGAATTTAAAATTTACCATTAACAAGGATATTAAATTCATCAGTCTGAAGTTTTTACTTTAGAGACTTTTGGTGGGACGTTGTCCTGGTTTTGAGTTAGGACAGAGCTAATGTTCAGTGATTTTGCTTTTCAGCTCAGTCTCTTCTAGGTAACTGGACTTTCTGAAGTTAACAACATATTTCTGAAGACAGTGTCTGCTTCTAGGACTGGTAACAATTGATGTTCACAGTTATTAGCAGGAATTGTTGTGCAGAAAGGCTCTTGCTTATACTTGCTG
>NW_010416797.1:42896-64511 GCF_000710305.1 Buceros rhinoceros silvestris | reverse complement strand
CGGTTTTTTCCCTTTGAATATTCCAGACAGCGTCAGCCAGAGGAGAAAACGAAGCTGCTGCAAGAGCTCACAATGGTGTTTACCTCGAACCTGGTCACACATGTACTAATGCCACCATCACAACAAATCACGGCAAGAAACCGTTACACGTCTCTTCCTCCACTCACCTCCATTTTGGGTTCCGAAATGAGGCATCAGGCTGACAACATTCCCCGTATTCCTTCTTGCCTCAAGCCTCCCACCTGGCAAACGGGCATCTCAGCGCAAAAGCACAGCATCGGCCCTTCCTGAGCTTCCACTGCCTAGAAACGGCCCGCAACTGCTGCTCAGCCGCGACTCCCGATTCACTGAAGAAGGAGGGATAGGATGTGTCTCAAGTCCCAAAACATTTTTGGCCTTTATCTCCAAATATTATTATTCCCCCAGACTTTCAAAGAGCAGTGATTGAAAAACTAGTATTTTCACAGCTATGTACGTGCGCAAAGTCCTGGTCCAGACTAAAATCAAACAAAGTATCATTTTTATCTAACAAGTCTTGAGATGTGTGCGGCAAAAAGAAATTAGGTTTCACGAGCAGAAGGGTTTCAATTTTTTAATTGCTCTCTCACTCCGGTGGGAAGTGGATCGAGGAACTGGTACTGCCTACCCTGAGCACACACCAGAGGTAGGTGGGAAGGGCAGGATCCAGAAAAGAAGCAGGTCCTGCTCCACCTGTGGCTGGGTACAGGGAGTTTTCAGGAGACCACGGCATTCAAGTGGGGTTTTTTGGTAGTGCTCAAGCTAGACTCTGGAAATCTTCCTCTTCACCTGGGTAGCAGGGAGCAGACACACTACAGATAAAACTTAATGGGATCTGCCAGGCTGAAAGATGCATTTTGAAGCGTTACTGACTGACCTGCATTTTTTAAGACCTACCGCTTTTTTCCTACTGACATTTTCCAGTCTGGAGGGGCAAAACCCGCCTCGGATAGGGGTAGGTTTGGAAGCACAGCTCTGCTGGTTTTGGAGGCTGTCAGGCCATGAGCGGCTTTCGTGGAGAACAGTCACGTTTCCTCTCCGCTGCAGCCCTACCAGGGCTCAAAACCAAACAGCCTTGGCTAGAAATCACTAACTGGGTCTGGATTTTCATAGTTTTTCAGTGCCAGAAGTTGTGATTTATGATGGGCGAGATGTGTGTAGCCATATTTATTTCCTATGTAAATACCTCAGTTTGGGACCCAAATCTGGCTAGTGTCAGCCAGTCCCAGGAGCTAAATCCGCCCTGGTTCTCCCCCTCCGCCCCTCAGCGGTTTTCTCCCTGCAGCCACTAAACATTGGGATTTTTGGTGCAGATTTGTTCCCAGCTTTGAAGAGGCTCAGTGCCAACAGATCGGGTTTGACAGGATCCTAGTATATCCTGCTTTTACCTTTCTCCAAAGCAGGGAAAGTGTTTCTCATTTCCTCTCTTCCCCCTGACAAACCCCATGACCCTTTTGGGTCTCTTCCTCCTGAGAAAAGATCACACAGTTCAGACTGACACGCGCAAGCAACCTGTGCCCAGAAAGAACTTTTGGCTGAAATTATATTCCCAACCCTCCCTTTGCTTTTCCCAAATACAGCACTTATCCCAACACATCTGAAACTATAAAGTCCTAGAAGCAATAATAAACACAGGAGAAGCTTTCTCATCCTTTGGACAGAGCAGTATTTTTTCTTTTTCCAGAGAGATATCACAGATACCATGTGAATGTATGTCTCCTGTGTACACAGATAAACCTAAACTGTGAGCATAATCCAAATACCCGCCTCTAAAAAAGGTTTCAGCAACACTGCGTTACTGAAATACCTGCTTTACAAATCGTACATGTGAATAAAAACAAAATCCCAGGCAAGGGAAAAGAGATTTTTCCTGCTCCTCCTCTTTCTTCCAGGGGAGCCAACATGGCATCCTCCTCAAATTCCCGGTCCTCCTGAAAGTGAGGTATTTCACACTGCTTCTGCCCCATCAGATCAGGCAGCGTGTGTAGTCATACATATATTTATGTATGCACACATGTATAAATATACGTACACACAGAGTGGGTATGTGTGTGCAAAAATAAGATCCATCTTCTTCTGCTCCGTGCTCAAGCTTGGTGGTGTCCTCCTGTGAAACCAGGCAATACAGAGTAAGCTCTCCTGGAGGGAAACCGGAGAGACCTTTTATTTGTCACTGTGCTTTGCGAGTTCCCACCTCAGATCACACTGATTGTGAGCCTCAGGCTTAATGCTGGGGAGCCCACGTCGCTTGTGTGAGGCCATGTGTGCACAGAAGAGAATTCACAACGCAGCTGAAGGAAACAGCCATACTGGATGGCCACCCCTTCCAAAGAGTCACAGTCTTGCTTCTCATGCCCATTCTATTTAGGCTGAAGAGAGACAAAAACCCAGTGAGAATTAATGGGGAGCTCCTACAGATGCAGCTCAAGAGACTGGGTTGCTTCTTGCCCCTCAAACCCAGAGCAGGATCTATGCAGAGCTTTTTCCTACAAACATCAGGTGGAGGTGGGGAAAGTTTCTCACCAGAAACCCTGCAGATCCTTTGCAGACCACCTTCCCTTTCCACAGCCTCTGTTGTGGCTTTGGTTCTTGTTTCTCAGAAAAAGAGCAAATGGGAAGATGGATGTAAACAAAAGCTTAAAGGGGAGCTAAGCAACTGGAAAAGAGGTTCTTCCTGCTTGCCACTCCTCCTGCCTCAGGTCTCTGAACTCTGTGCTGTCATCGTCCTCAAGTGTGGGCACTGCACTAGGTGGGTAACATGTGGTGACCCAACCTGCTTCTCCTGACCAACCTCTCTTTTTCACGTAGCCCGGAGCTGCACATCAGGGTATGCAGCTCAACAGCACCTGAGTTTTTGTCTCCCCCTCATCATCAAACCATGGTCTGAGAAGAGAAAAATAAATTGCTATTTGCATAGGTATTCAAGAAAAATAATTCTTTCTCTCCATTAAATTCTTGGTAAGTTTGTCTCCCTGCAGATGTCAAATATTAACACAAAAGTACACACTCCCTGGAAGGGTACATTTGGATTCTTGTAAGATACATGAACCAGGAACAAAAAAAAATTACTCCTCTGACTGTATTAAAAATACTGACTAAGGGTCTAGAAAAGACACTGCACATGTTTTGTGGAGAAGTGAATGTCATGCCAAAAAATCTAACCTTTATCCTTTCATCTAAACCCAGGACCTCAAAAGAGGCATTAGAAGAATTTTGAGAGGAGCTCTTCTGTTTTAAGAAGCAGAAGGGTAGAGGTGACAGAGAAGGTGAGGTACACGTTTCCCCAGCCGCTGCGGACCTGAGCCCGCATTGCCTTCACGGCTGTGGATTAAGGACAAACTCACTGATGCAGGAGAGGGTCAGGCAACGCTGAGGGGCACGGCAATGCTCAGAGTAATTCCTTGGCTCCCTGACCCAGTTTGCTGTCCCCATTCCCATGCCACGCTCCTTTACTTGGCAGCTGTCACCATGTAACTCACCTGACAAAGAAACTTTCCCCTTGCCTGCTCCTATCCCACAATCTGCTCCATCTCTGCGAGATTTGGGCAAGCAGCGAGGGCGAGAAAGCAGGTGAAGTCATGTGGCAGAAGGCTATGGACTAAAGGTAATAGGGTCTGAAGAGAAAGAAAAGTTTTCTGGAGGAAACTGCTGCAGGCAGCAGCCTGACAGAAATGACGATGGTAGCCTTTGGCCCTGAGAAAGCATTTGAGAAGGGGAGGATTAGCTCCAAGAAAGAAGCAGATGCTCCCGGGAAGGCTGTGCGGAAAAGCAGCAGGTGAAAAGCAGATTTGCAGTATGACTGTGTTAAAGAAAGAGGACAATCCTCTTTCATTCAAGCTAGTTATTCTTTATCCCATCTAGTTATTTCTCATCCATGTCCCACAACGAAGCAAAGGGAAAGGGGTATTTCTGCTCTGGCCATCCCCATCAGCTCAGGGTTTCCATTCAGATCGTACCGGTAAGCTAATTCACGTGTTTATTACTTGTCTTTTCCAACCAGAAATCCCTTTCTACAAGGAGAGACTCTCATGGCAGCACTGCACACCCACCCATCTGTCAGTACCTGAGGCAGAAGCAGCTGAGTGGAACCAACATAAATCCAGCAAGGTCCTAATAATGTTTAAAAGACCAACAACCTTGTGTGGGTTAAATATTCTTATGTATTTACAATCAAATATCACCATTTGAACAAATCTTTTGGGACTGTGGTCTGATGAATTTGTGAGACTCTGTTATGGGATATGTTACATTAGCAAAACAGGAAGTACTTTTCTGACAGTATCCCAATTTATGGGGAGTTTCTCTTGGCTGAGCACTCCAAGGACACCCCCATCCCCTTGAACTGAATAAATAAAGTAATACTTTCATATTTTAAGGCAATGGAAAACTAGTTCTAATCCATTGTTTAGGAGAGTCCTTGGAATTAAATAGATTTAGATAGAGTCAGGCAAAACATGCTAATATCACCCTAATTCAGAAGTGAATTAATCAATAAATAAAGAAGTCAGCTAGAATTATAGCTGGATCTGCTACTTTAAAAAATGTGGGGGGGTGGGAATCTATAGAGGAGACTTGTCCTGGATTCTCTGCCACACGCTGACCAACATCTTGCACAGCTGCAGCAGCGAAGCCACATCATTTATCTGCAGTTTATAAAGGGTTTTGTATGTCAACCAGAACTCTGCATTTAACAGTAAGTGCTCAGGTTGACTACCACAATCCCCCTATTTGGACAGGAATGAAACACCGGGGGAAAAAACACCTTGAGAGACACTGAACATATGCGAGAGGGGCCTGAGCCTCACCTCTAACTCCGAGGCGCACGCCTCAGCAAAATGCTTGCCGTCGCAGCACGCCTGCCTCCACCCCTCTTCAGCAGACAACATTCTGCTGAGCTAGATTGTCTCTACACTCGCCACAAACACATCTGAGCCAGGATTTACTTGTCCTTGTGTCACCTCTCTCTCTTGACAGAAACGTAAAGATACTCTTCAGTTTTTTCCCTGTTTTGTTTCTCTGCTTGAGAAACTAAGCTGTAGCTATCCCAGCAAACGGCTGATTTTCAAAAAAAAAAAAAAAAGGAAATCTCTACGTAGCTACTGGCATTCAAACTCAAAATTATGCTCCAATTCTTCTGAGTGCCCACAGTAATGGTGAACAGTGTCCCTCCACAGAAAATAAACCCGATCCTCACATACAACTACCTTCACATGAATCCAGGAACCGACAACCACAGGCAGTGAGGGCACATTAATGCAATTCCTGTACCCAGGAGCGCTGGTAAGTTCGGAGCAACCAGGTCTGGTTCCTAACCCTGTTTAAGGATCTCAATATGTAACTACACACAAGAGTAATCAGTAAAAATTTCCTTCAGGAAAGAATGTTGCCAAGGTGTGTGTAGTCTCACACACTCTCACACCCTGATTTATAACCGTAGTATTTACTGCAGAAATACAGCTTTTGCTTGACTGCATGTGTCCAGACCAGCAGATCCAGATAAACCATCAAAACGTACTGAATAACCAACCCCACAGCGCTCTTCTCCTCATCCATCTGTCTTTTCTTAACCTATCTGTCTGCTTGGAACAAGCACTTGTTGAGTCACGTTCAGCTTGGCCTTTTGCAGTACAGATCTGAATTTTCCTGCAGGTATTTCTGTGGTCTACATGTGCAAAGCAGATCATCTTCTGGATTACGTCGCTATCACATATTTGCTCGTAAATTGAAGAGACGTGATTTGCTGACCCAAAGGTCCTTTCCAAAACCAGGTTTATGCTGCAGTTCAACTTCTGTGCTTTCCTGACATGAATTTATTTATTTCTCTGACAGATAAAACAGTAGATATGAAGAATAAGCAGTCAGATCACTGATCTAGAGAACTATTCCATCTGCATACCCATGTGGGAGAGAGGAAATAAGTCAACTTACTTGATTCTCTTTTTGTTCCATTCTCTCATTCTTCTATTCTCTTACTCATCTATTCTATTCCCTGCTAGTCTCGCAATTACGATGTTCTGCTGATAGAACCTTTATAGGACGAGTTAAAGAAATACAAACCCACAGGAGTTTACTGACCCTATTTTTGCTAAAAAGCAAAAGTTTTTTCCAGCACCCACTGGGCTGTTTGTGTAACACGAGTTATATTCTTTGGAGCAAATCTTTAATTTCCTAAGGATGGAGAGTAATGGGTGAAATCTCACAGGATCGTTTAGCCTGGGATGAGGCACCTGCTCAGACGCTGCACAACGCATTTTAGAACACTGAGAGGATTTTAAAAAGCTTGTGGTTGCTTGGACTGCCTAACGACTTACACCACCACTCACCTGGCCGGCCCACTTGCCTACCAATCCTAAAGCTCTGAAAGGCCTTTAAACCTTCAAGCTCTGCTCAGTGTCAGCTAGAGCAATCTGCCACCCACATCCCTAAACACAATGACAGGATTGTGCTCCCATGTCTTTGCAGCCTATTCTTCCTGATATGCAAATCTTCAGGAACTGCATTTCTGATCCTGATGCAGCAGCACAAAAGCCATTGTCGTAAGAAATGGCTTAACCTGTCAGCAACGCTGTCACCACAATCGCTACCACCAAGAATGATACGATCATAATCTGCCACTAAAGGATCCGTAGACACATTATGACTATTGTATGTATCCTTTTACACAGTTCTTTTAACGGACACTAATTGAGAACACTTGATTTAAATAAAAATAACCACTATTGACAAATCTGTTCTTAACCTTTAGACAGCTTAGGATGCTGCCTGCTCATGTAGGGAAAAGCAGCTATTAATAGGTTAGTCCTGCAAAACATTCACCAGAAATACAAACCAGCGTAACACTGCGTACAAAGAAGAGAGCTGGGGAGAAAACACACAGGGATGCTCTGTGTGAGCATGTAAATGACTGACATTACGGGAGGTTAAAGCAACTCGGTACCATCCAAATGCTGGAGGTTCTCACAACGATTTACAGTGTGTTGGGGAAGGCACAGCTGTATGTTCAGAACGATTCAAGAATTACGTCTCTAAAAGGCACATAAAGCATGACAGAAGTTCATTCTATTGCATTCATTTTTACACCATTTTACTGAGGCTGCAAAAAAGACAGCAAATGCCTAAACTTGAGTTGCCTGTGCATCTCTGATCAGCTCCTCTGCATGTCTCTACCATCAGAGTCCTCCCCTTGAAAGCTTAATTCTTGCCTATACTTCACCTCAGAACGACCATGAAAACAAAACAAAGCAAAACGAAAGGAAAAAGCCCCCAAGCCCCCAACAAATGGGGGCTCAGAACACATCAAATAAGGTATTTCTCATATAAAGTATTAATATTATAGGAAATCATGGAAAACACAATGAACATTGGTCACCTCCACTCAAGAGGAACTATCACAAGCTGGCAGAGGTACGGAGAAGAGGCATGAAGACAGTAAGAAAGGACAGCTGGTATCAGAAGGAGACTAGGAGAAGCGGGATGTACCAGACCTGGGGTACCTGTGGTTGCTGGTGCTGACCACGTAAAACACATAGCACGCCAGCTTGCTCTGTTATCCTGGGCACAAGGGCTGAGGCTTTCTACCACACCAAGCACCCTGCAAGGGCTGTTGGGACATGTTTTCTCCAGAACCACAGGTCAGGGCCACAGGTTTTGCCTGACAGAAGTATGGTTTCCAGAGAAGTAAAAGAATCTGCTTTCCCACAACTAGAGAAGAGCATTTAATATAATACAATCTGAACGGTTTCACCTAATTCAGTAATTCTGTCCTGGGAGGCAACGAGCCACGTGTAAATGAGACAGGAAAAAGTGAAGTTTTGAGCCACCAGAAGAGCCCAGCTCTGTAAGAGCACGACTGCAGAAACAACAGCAATACCCAGATGGGTCCGGCTCAGAAAGCCACACAACCACCCGAGGGGACCTGGCGATGGAGAGGTCCCTTTCCTCGTGCTTCCACCTCATCACGGCGAGCTGCTGTTTCTGCTGTGCAAGTCTTGTCCAGCGGAGGGAAAGGAGGGAGAAGATGGCAGGCGTCCACGCACCTTTTGGAGCGTGTTCCTTCTATTGTGTCAGCAAACAATAGCCTCTCCGCTAATCTGTGAATCTCCTCAGGCTCCCTTCATGCCTTTACCATACCGCTTCCCCAGCCCGAGTCACCTTCGCTGCTATTTACGGCTCTCTGAACCGTCAGAGTATTCCTCTGTAGGCCCTGCTCGAAGGGAAGTAGAAGGGAGACAAAGATGTCACTCAGTCAAGTGCCTAAACTGTCAGGTTTAACTTGGTGACTTTCCATACGCGGTCTCCAATATTTTGTGTGATTTATAGCACGGGCTAATGGTGTGTTTTGCGAACAGCACACACAGCTAACGATTAACACCAAAAACTGTGGCAAAATACTCCAACACTGCCAGATGCTGCGTTTCCCTTCCTGTGGGCTGTTCGGAACCCCGACTGCCTGTGGAAATCCGAGTTAGGGTAAGACTCCACCTGACACCGGTGCCAGGAACTTCTTGAACATGTAGCAATCCTTCTTTTCTGAGCCTTTTTGGAGGATAGACTGCTCTTCGAAAATTAAAAATATTGACAGACATGAAAATCCAGATGCTACTCACCTATTAAGGGACTTAATTTTTTTCCTCTTGAATTATACTATCAGATTTTAAGAACTAAATCGTAGCAGTTTCTAAATGTTCATTATTGAAATCATGATGATAACTTAAAAAGACATTCAGATCAGTGCTCTGGAGGTATTTGGATTACTTACAAGCTAAGCAAATCCATGCTTTATTACCTGCATATAATGCAATTTCTTTTTAGAGCTTGCTCTATTCCAAATGTACCCTATGCTGTTTTTAATTTAATCTTTTTTTTTTAACTTGGCACATGAAAACCCTGACAACCAGATTTAAATATTATTATTACATATTCCAAGCTTATGATTCAAATCTGCTCACTTGAACATTTTGGGGGTTAATATTATATCAATGATATGAAGAGAAACCTCTGATATGGGCCACACAAAGTCTGTTATAATCAGGCGTCATGACGACACGATGTCATGAGCACTAAGGGTTAAAACTGTACACAATATGCAAAACTCTATCATCAATACCAATTTTAAACAACTGCAGGGAAAAGGACTGAATCTTATAACACAACTCATGCGGCTCAGTGCTGATTTTTGCAGCTGAGCTCCTTACCAGATGTCAAGCTAATAAAATAAATCGAACGTGGGGCACAATGTATCTCATTCTAATGCAGATGTTTAAAATCTAAGAATTAAAAAAACCTATTATATTATTATCTAATCAATTCCTCCCTCGAAATGCCTATTTCTCTTCACAGACTATAAATGGATTCAAGGTGAGTTCATCCAGAGATCTAATAATAAGTGATCAGAAATCACCGTGAAATGGAAATAAAGGCTACTAGCAGGAAATGCAGCTGAGCAACTGCACGGCACGGCAGCCAGCCAAAATCAGCGTATTCTCAGCGATGTGTTAATAACTTGGAAAGTAAAGGTGCAGAGCTGGTGACCAGTAAGCCTGACTTGCTGGTCACCAGCAAGTGAAAGAGCTTTTGCATGCAGTTTAGCACCTCTGCTAATGATCAGCCATTTTTAGCGGTATCGATGAATCAACCATTTTCATAAGAAAATACGTTAATGTTAATATATTTTAATGTTTTTCTTCACTTAAAAAGGAACAGTTCTTTCAATATGGTGCTGTTCAACGTGGTCAATAAACCCTCCAATGACCTCAGGCAATGAGAAATTCCACATAGGCAAATCCTTAAATCTCATGAAACTACCCCAGCTTCAGTGATGCTTCACAAAGGTGTAAGAAGCCATCAGAAGAAAAACGCTTCAGCTGTCAGCTCCCCTGCATGTATTTACTACAGGGATTGTGCCAACACACTATTGTTTTTCAAAGCTGGCATCTTGGCCTCTTACAGTGATGTCATTCCTCTCTCCTTAAGTTCTCCGACAAGTTGGTACAATTAGACTCAAATGCCTTATGTGCACTGAGGCCAATACAATGAAAATCAGCTTTTACCTACTGACACACTTGGGTAAGCTTGAATTGCCCTTAAAATAAAAATTAGGAACAATTTCTTCCCCGTTGGGGTTGTGCAGGCATGTCCCAGGCTGCCCAGGGCAGTGGTGGAGTCCCCATCCCTGGAGGGGTTTCCCAGCCCTTGTGTCGAGGTGGTGCTGAGGGACAGGGGGCAGTGGGGACCTGGCAGTGCTGGGGGAACGGGGGGACTCGATGATTGTAATTTGTTTTCCAGCCAAAACTGTTCAATGATTCTAAAAAAAAATGAAGCAGCAGATAACTTCCCCCTTCTCCATGTAGAACTACGTAAGTAAAAATCCAACGTAACAGGTAGGTTTTTGGTTTGTTGCTGACAACACATGTACGCACCAGAATTTTCTGACCTCTTACGGCTCTGCTTCCTATACTTTGAGGATTACTCTTGCTTTCCTTCGACTCCGTCACCTCCTCTCTCCCCCAAACGAAAACCCCACCAGTAAACCTTTGCCCTGTCTGTGAGCCTGTCCCATGTGTGAGCGGGTGTTTCTCCACCACACTGGTGACACATACTGCATGCAAATCCAGAAGAAGTCACCTCGAGACTTTTAAATTCAGAAAGTCAAAGCTCAGGTGAAAACTGAGCCTTTACAAGTTTTACTTCATCAGAAAATTAAACCAAAGACAGTTCTCTGGACTGACCTGGAAGGGTAACTCAGAGATTAGCCTGTTGCTACTGCCCTGGACACTAGTGGTGCACCAGGAAGACTCACTCAGCCCAAAGCTGCAGCACTTTTAGGAGGGCAACCAGGGATGGGGTGTAGATCAAAAAAGCGTTTTTATGACAGCATCAGTCTGCTGCTGGTTACTGGCTCCTCTGGGAACCCAGCAACGTTTGAGAATTCATTGAAAGTAAGAGTGATAAGCCATCCACCAACTTTCTCATGGACTCACCACCACTCAGAACGCTGACAGAGTGTTTACCTTCACAGGCTGAGTTTTTGGGAAGTCTGATGAACGCACCAGAAATTGCCTTAAGATCCAAGGCCTAGTTTGCTTGTCAAGACATTTTTTTCTCCAAAAGACCAAATCTTTCACCAAAATGCAAGACAGAGAACATTCAAAACCTGTAATGTGTATGTCCAAGCTAAACATTTGCAGATAAATACCAGCTTGAAACTCTAAACGCATCACTTGGAATAATGCAAGTAAGTTACAATGGGCGTGATCAAAGTAGCTGAAAGGCACTAACCTGAATACCCAAAATGCTGGAAAACAAACAACTGAAATATTTGTAGATGCTCATTGTATTTGCTCGGCCACTGCTGAGCATTTTCAGTCGGGTTTCACTTTAAAAGAAGGATGAGACCATTAAAAATACAGTAATTAGTCGCTCCGAACAAATCAGAAAGGAGCAGTCAGTTGATGGGACATGCATGTCTGTGGGTACTTCACCTCTACAGCAGGATGTTTTCAGATAAAGCTTTTTGCAGCATTCTTTCTAAAAATACATTCAAGAGTTTCACAGAACTTAACACAAAATTAAGCTGTTAATTTCACACAATCTGTTAATATTTCAAAGTTATGGAAATTCTCCTGCAATTACCACGGGTTCTCTCATGCACTTTCAGAGTGCAACACAGATCTCACCTGTTGAATCTCCCTTTTTGGGGGAAAGAGGGTGGCATGAAAAGAAGGATCTCTATTTTCTACATAAAAACTCCAGAAAAATTGGGTTCAAGCTACTCAAAGTCAGTTTAAGTTTAGCAAGACTGGTTATGCTGCATGGAGCAGCTCTTCCCTCACTGGGCTGGTTGCTGGAACAGCAGTTGTACTCCAGTTTTAATCCTTAGATCCTCACGGGATGGACAGCCCAAGTATGAATTATTCCAGCACAAGCACCCACGTGTTCCAAGAGACACCACGCAGAACAGTTTTGCTCTGAGCTTGAAAAATCTGCAGCGAGCAGGGGTTACAAAACCTACAGAGACACCAAGGGGCATTCACACAACCCTCCACAGCAACCCAGAGAAAGTGCTGAGCACAGCATGGCTTGTTCCACTTCAGCCAACAGCTAGGCAAGGTCAAGCTGCCGGAGCAATCTGAAGACATCCTGGTCTACACCGACTCCGTAACACCACCGGCAGTTCTCCCTGGACAGTTGTCTTCAGAATAGGAAGTCAGCGCATTAAGCAATACCACCTCCCTTTTCTTTCTGCACCCCATCTCCTTTACTTGTTTTCCAAGTCTAATTATCAGAACTAACCTATACACATTAAATAAGTCTTACAGGTGCCGCCTTTGATAAATATACCTCTTTTTATTAAAAAAAAAAAAAGCTCTGCTCTTCCTCTTTCTCACTTGGGGACTCTTCAATCCCTGCTGCCCGCTGCGACAATCAATGCCGGCGGCATCAGTTTTGCAGGAAATCACAGAGATGATTTCACACGGTTGCATGAGAACTCATAACCATCATAAAAGAGCAATATAAACTTTAAAACCCCCTCCCTCCCAATTTCCATGCTCAGGAGATAAGGGCTGTCAGCAGCAGTCTGCTTTCCTCTTTAACACAGATGAGACATGTTTCAGAAGATCGCACTGAATATGTAATTACCTGAAGATAGGAACTAGGGAACTAGCCCTTTGAAACTCTCCTTCCTGATTTACGGGGCATAGAAATCTCGCGCAGTCAAAAGAGGCAGCAATTTTTTCAGGATACAGAGGTCTTATTTTCACAGATCAGCACATAAAATCCTAAGGAGCAAGTCCAATTCTCAGTGCACCTTTTAAGAGGCATATTAGGTTGTGCACGTTCTTGAATAGAAGAAAAACAGACACACTCTACACCCAATTATAGTTTTCAAGAAAAACTCGATTAAAGCTGCTGTAGAAAGAACTCGGGCCATTCTGAACATAAAGAAAAATAGCCCCTTGCAAGCCTGATGTTGTTAGCCAGAGCACACTGTCACGTATCTACTCTTCCTGACAATTCAGACGTGGAAACACGAAAAGCAAAGCATGCCCATATTTTTCTTCCACAACCAGTAATTCATACCCGTTTCAAAACCTTTCCCCGTCTTTCAGTACCATATCGATATCGTAGACGTAATTATTACAAGTAATGATCATCAGTGCGTTCCTGTTGGCGTACAGAAGGAGTAACCTTCACCCCAAGGCTGAAGGCCAGGTGACTATAACCCTAGAGACACATTTACGTTGTTACTTTTAAAATACACTTTATGCCATATATTTAATCACAAATTTTTAGTTTCCAAGTGCGTGACAGGGAAAGTAAATTAAACATAATAAACGTGACTTATGGAGATGACCTCAGAGTTAGAGCATAGGAGGGACTTGGCTGTGGAACAAACAACTTCTGGAGACGTTCCAGGACAACAAACTCCCTTTTTTTTCAATCAGATGATCTAACAGACCCCGTGATGATCCAGCACAACAAACAAACTGTCTGAGGACATGCCAAATAGTAAAAAATAAACAGTAAAACATGATTTTTGGCTCCTAGCACTAGGAATTTACTCTCATTAAAAGGGGGCTCTTCTGCAAATAAAATCCAGTGCTGTAATACCCAGCGCTGGAATCCACCCTCATGATTATAATTAGATCCTCTTGTCCTAAAAATCTGAGAAAGTTTGCTGCAGGAGATTAAGAACTTTAATACAGGGACTGCCCATCATCAGCCCAGTGAAATGGTTAGCACGCTCCCAAGTCAGCCACATTTTGGTGTTTAGGAAGAAGACAGCTGGAAATCAAACCAAAAGCAAACCCGGAACAGGATTGTCTAAGGACTCACCACTGTGTAAAAACAGCTCGTGTTTGATCTTCAGTCATGGCAACACACTACAGAAACCTAAAAACCCCCGGTGTACATATATACACAAACAGCCCAGACATCACCTGAAGGGTGAGAGGATGCCACAATAGCTGTAACTCAGGAGTTTCACAGTGAGAAAGCAGTGCTACAGGGAACTCGGCTGGGTGCTCGTCTCCCAGTATGCCCCAGTACACAACTCCCATGTCTGGAATACATTTTCTCCCAGTCACTTTCTCAGCTGAAAAGCTAATGAAGTCTCCACAAACAGACTTAAGTTCAAACATCATTAATTTTGCTATTAAGGTATATCACTGAGAGGCTCTCCCACTTATACAGTTATCAAGTGCTTGGCAACAAGGACATTTATAATTCATGTCTCTAAAGAAGGAAAGAAAGACCTGAATTTTATTGCAGATCGCTCACTGTGTCATTCTTCAGTTTCAAGTCCCAGAACAGCAGCAAGAACATGACAAAAACCCCCAAATAAATGCACAATAAGCTGCTGCCAAAATGGCATCAACAACTATGCTACCAGTCCAAAAAACCTGAGTGTATCAGTCAATCTGTCAAAACACGACTTCTGATCAGAGAATCACAGAATAACTGGGTTGGAAAAGACCTTTAAGCTCCTCGAGTCCCCCCGTTCCCCCAGCATTGCCAGGTCCCCACTGACCCCTGTCCCTCAGCACCACCTCGACACAAGGGCTGGGAAACCCCTCCAGGGATGGGGACTCCACCACTGCCCTGGGCAGCCTGGGACACGCCTGCACAACCCCAACAGGGAAGAAATTGTTCCTCAGGGCCAACCTCAACCTCCCCTGGCGCAACTTGGGGCTGTTTCCTCTTGTCCCATCACTTATTACTTGGGAGAAGAGACTGACCCCCACCTCACTCCACCCTCCTGTCAGGGAGTTGTCAGAGCCAGAAGGTCTCCCCGGAGCCTCCTTTGCTCCAGGCTCAGCCCCCCCAGGTCCCTCAGCTGCTCCTCAGCGCACTTGTGCTCCAGACCCTGCACCAGCTCCGTTGCCCTTCTCTGGACACGCTCCAGCTCCTCCATGTCCTTCTTGCTGTGAGGGGCCAAAACTGAACCCAGTACTCGAGGTGTGGTCTCCCCAGTGCCCAGAACAGGGGGACAATCTCTGCCCTGGTTCTGCTGGCCACATGATTGCTTATACTAGCCAGGATGCTGTTGGCCTTCTTGGCCACCTGGGCACACTGCTGATTCATATTCAGCCGGCTATAAATCTAACAGGGGCCTTCAGACTAGGGTAACATCAGGCACCTCTAAAGCTGTCTTAAAGAGAAAGGCTTTGTTGAAGACATACTCATGAGAATGGTTGTTAAACTGCAGGCAAAGCACAGCAAAGCGGTGTCTCCTCTGAAAGCCAGGTTCAAGACATCATATGGCATCGGCCTTTAGGCCCACCCTGCTCTTCCCCTACACTGGAGCAAGGAGTGGACCAGTGTTCCAGCTGCTTCCTCCATGTAGTCCTCTCCCTTCTTCCTCCACTGCCACAAGCATTATAGGTCCAAAAGCATTCTCCTGCCATATGTTTGACACGCTTCAGTTATAGGACAGCAAGCTGTCACCTATGTCTCTTTCCCAGGAGGACCAAAGCATATCTAGTCTGCATTCTGGCTGCAGAAGACACGTGCCTGGTCACTTGATGGGCAGGGATTATAATGCACGAGACTCTTCCACAGGCACTTGAGGAGCTGCAAGATAGGCATCACCATTCACAGCAGCGTGGTTTCTGCAGAACACACAAAGAGGCTTCAAGCTGTAGATCACATTAAAAACCCAGGACCTCAAGCAGCCTGCAATGTTTTTGTTTTCTTCTTCAATGTTACCCTCTTTAAAAGCAATTTGTTCAGTTACAATAGCAAAGCTAACACCATGCAAAGGACTGGAGAGCAGCAAATCACCGGTCTGAGGTGCCAATAAGCAATTAGTGCTGTCCACTGTGGGCTCTCAAACGCAAAAAAAAGACTGGTTCCCACAACGGTTGCTCCCTAAGTTCTCTGCCCAAATGAAAGGGGAAAATAGCAAACAATCAGTTAATCTGGGGGATTTAGTCACCACGTTTAGGGGAAGGTGGATGCCAATGTGCTATAAGGTTGAGCAGTGCGACACCGTACACTGCGAGGATTGTAACCAATCCTCCAAACTATTTTCAACCAAGAAGGTTTTCACAGTGCAGGCAGGAGGAAGAACTCAACAGTCTCCTTCAGAAACTACAAGACTTTGGAGCACTTGATGCTGACCATTTAGTTTGCTCTAGTTCAGTACAGTCATCTGGATAGAACAGTGACGGCAGCGGAAGTTCTGGTGTGAATACGTCCACGAATTTAACCTTAAGACAATGACTTCCATGAAAGCAGACTTCCCCCACTAAATCTCAGAATGTTAGAACTTGTGGAAAACAGCAGTTCATTATCTAACCATACATTCATTATAGCACCACAGAACTGGTAAATGTCCCCATCACCCTTACTGCGTCACCACTGCAGATGCATCTTAAGGAAGGTACTTCCCACCACCCCTTTGCTGCTGTTCCTCCATCTCCAGTTTTTTCTGCTTTCCACAGAAGTCCTCTGACCTCAACATCAACTCATCCACCTCTCACAGATCCATTTCCTGACCAGTGAATCTGTCAGAAAAACGTTCCTACCAACATGCTGCACATCTGAGGGTTCATCCCGTATCTCCAGTATCACCCGAGTCTCCAACGATACCAGCAATCTGGGAAATCAGGGGGTGAGACGCAGGCACAGACTTCGCTTTAAGAAGATAAAAACAGTTCATTTACTCATTTTGAATTTAGTCAGCTCCTTTCATTCTGCAAAGCAATTCTTCTGTGATTAAAAAAGCCCAAGTGCTTCAGAAGAATAAACATGGCAATTTTCTCGAGCACTGGTGGGAACCACCCCTCCAGGTGACATCCTTCCAAACAACAGGGTGTTAAAAAGGATGAGGCTGCAGAGGGGGGAAGAAAGTTGGGCCAGAGCTTACTCAAGGCAGCATAGGAAGCAGCTCACGCAGACCTGAGGAAGACAAGTTAATATGAACGTGAGCTCATTAATACGCAGCTATGACGTGCATCTCCCTTTCCTCTCTCTTTGTGATATATAACTACCCCACAAACAGATTTATTGTGAATCTCTACTTGCAGGACTTAGTAAATTGTGCAATTCTTGTTGAGATCTGAATTAGGGAAGGGGAGAGGTAAATTAGGTTGTAAGGAGACAACAAACATCACATCAACCAAGCTTTCACAATTTTTTAAAAAAGGAAATAATTCATCAGCAACCAGATTTTTTCTTAATCTCTGACAACCATCAAGGGTGGAGGTGGCAGAATTCTTCCTAGATGCCTCCTGATTTCATTAATATTTAATTTCAACATTCCTTTGATCCCCGCTCCCAAAATAGTCTCTACACATACTGTCTCTAGAATCTCTAGCACGGACATAGAAGGAGGCTCCAATTTTCTCTCTAAATATACGGACACATATGCTTGGAATTTTAAACCACTGACATTTTAAGAAGCATCTCTAACCTATTTCCTGATCTTGGTTTCAGCTCTAGTTTGCACATTACTCAAGAGACAGGTGTGAAGGTGCACAGGTATGAAGGCAACTGTTAGTGAACCTATTTAAGTATTTAAAGCAGAATTTTAATTCCAAAGAAGCTGTGATAACTAAGAGAGGTAGATAACAGAGGTAACAGCGAGAGGGAGGGAGGTTTAATGCGTGAAGGAACACGCACCTGGCCAGATCCTCAGAACTGCATTAATGGGGGAAGGAATGTGACAATTGAGGTGCTGAGCGGGGACAAGTAGCAGGGTGAAGGGTATCGCGAGCTAGTAGCTGAAATGCTGTTTGCTGCACATATGAAAGTTAAAATAGTTCAAATGAAGATCAGCAGAGACAAAGGGGTCTGAGAGCTGCCCAAAGCAAACCCACAAGCAACTGTAAAAAACAAAGAGAGTTCTTGCGAGGAGAGCTTAAAATTTTCCTGTAACTGTGCCAAAATTATAGGCTCTGATGACAAACACAGGATCTCACTTCCCCAGCTTGGTCCCTTTCCTATTTCCTCAGCCTTTTCTTGATTTGAGTAGCCAAAATACCTCCTTTGCCTACTGACATTGAGACATAAAACTTTCTTGTAAATCCACGGTTACAACAGGAGAGAAATGGACAAAACATTAATGTCATGAGAACGCCCTGCCACTCTCCCTGTGTCCCCATTTCAGTTCTTCAGTTAATCCCCCCGATAAAACTTGTGAAAGACCTTCTGAACGAGAAGAAACTGCCTGCTGATTGTCTCTGCTCCACTACTCTCCAAACTCATTCAATTAACTCTAGAAGACAAGCGAGACGCTGCTTCTCTTTGCAGAACCTGCGCTGCCCAGATGAGTCCTTACCCCTCCCAGGGGAGCGGACAAGCTCACCCAAGCAAGCCCTTCCGGGGTCTGGCTGTGTTTCTGACGGATTTTTATGAACTCAAAGTTTTATAGGTGAATTGCTTGACCAGAAAGAATAAAATCATCACTGTCACACAAAGAGAAATTTGGGACATTGTTCTTGATTAGAATAAAGAATATTTTCACACACTTGGCAGCTGCCAATGTCTGCTCAGTATCTCCACAAAGTCAAATTTCTGGTGTGAAATGAGGATAGATAACACCCCTCTACATATAAGGATAGTCTTCCAATAGATCAGAAACCAAAACGAAATATATATGGGCTTTTCTGGATTGCCCCAAGCTTGGCACATTTACCAGGGAATGAGGAGGGGAGAGAGGAATCTGCTCACGTGAATGTTCCTAACTTGAGCATCTCTAATGAAATGCATCTGTCATTCTGAGATCCAGCAAACTTTTTCTTTCCCCTCCCAAATTTAACTCTTCTAAATGTTGCTATTCTTTCCCTGCAATATGAAGGTGACAGATCAAACCACGGCTCAGATGGTGAAAATGTTCTGTGTCTCACCACTTTACCCTGTGTTTAGAGCATGGCACTCACTGTTCAGTCAAAAAAAAGCAAAGAGAAAACAAGATTTGGAGTCCAAACGTTAGCCCAGGCACACGCTTTATACTCAGGAGACGGTGCATCTGCAGAACTATATATCCAAATGAAATTTCTAGCTTATCAGTTTTCTCTTGAGTCGAGCGGAGGGAAGAAACAGGCCAAGCACTGACTTCGAACCATGCTCAATCGGTATCAGTCTGTGTAATGTGATTGGCAGAAATTTGAAAAACAGTAACAAAAACAATTGGAATTTGGACATTTTTTTTTTTTTGGAAGAAATGTTAGTGGAGCATAACAAAATTGAGAAGAATCAAACTACTTTTGAAATGAAAAACTGCGTATGTGAACGCGTGCTGGCAGGGCTGAAAACGTTAAAGGAAAGAGGTCATAAGAAAAGGGGACTGAAGCTACAGTGAAAAACGACAGGAATAAAAGAGCGATGCTCAGCAGCAGTAAAATTTAGTGCAGGTGGAGGGAAGAAAGGAGAAAAGATCCTGATCCAGATGCAAAGAATCCAGGTGACAAAGAAAATAATAGAGGTATTTGACAGAAGAGGGAAATTAGTGGGAGGAATGCTTGTCAGCTCCAGTTCCCTTCCCTTGAACGCAGGATCAGAGTAACCCTTTCCTTGAAGTTTCCTTTTAAGTTTCTTTAAGGCAATCTTCCTGTTCCCCAAATGTGTCATATTCTTCATTACTGGTAAAACCAGCAACGGGAGCAGAACTGGTGGCTGTGGTGGGGGGAGAGGGAGTACAAGGGATTTGGCTCTTCCTTAGAAAAGCCTTGATCCTGTACGTAGTTTTAACCTCTTCTCTGACCGACGTGTGTTTCATGACCTTGGGAGAGCCCTAACACAAACCCTGGCACTAGAGTCCTGGTACACAGGGACAGCAAATCTAAATGCTGGCGAGCACATGCTGTGTTTTCCCCAACAAATGAAGAACCTGCCCAATTTCACAGCTTCTTCGCTCTTATGCCACTTACAATACACTCTTCACTACCGTCTCATTGATCCTACAAAGCACGATCACCTCCCCTTCACTGCTGAGAGACTTATGAAATCACACCTTTCCCAGCAACACGTGCCTGATCTTCTGCATCCCATTACAATTCCAACTTACTGCAGTTGCTCCCTGCACCACTCAGCAGAGCTGGAGGGTGGCTGTGGTATTCCCACAGAGATGTCCAGGCCGCTGCCAACATTTGTTCGGGACAGAGCAAAGACGGCACGTCTGCGTGTCTCACACAATTCTTGATGAATTTTATACAACTCACCACTCTGGAAGACCATGAACTATCACCACAAATCCCCTGAACGTGCCGCATCTGGATTGCAAACTCTGGGCTATGCCTCCTCACACGTAGCTCATCTTCTCACTACAGCTGCCAGATTTGGAGGAGATGCCGAGCGTTGAGATCTGCCTACAGCTATGTTAAAGGTATCTAAAACATTTTAACCAGTGATTTGCAAACTGACCCGAAGATGCAAGAGCTGATTTGGACTGCGAGCGTCACTTTAGTAAATGGATGAATGACAACTTGGTATGAACTCAGCTAAGGACCATACTGATTCCAACAGCACATGCATGTATTCTTCCTGCCAAATTTGTTTGTCACAGATTTAGAATTCTGCTGTTTGAGAAAAGGGTGTGGTTATTTTCTTCCGCATCAGCAGCCCCTGAATTTCTAACGTGGTAATTTGAATAGAATCCTTGTCCCTGCTATTTGCATGAATTACATAAATACAATGTCTTGCACAAATTACATAAATGGTATGTCTACAAACACAATGTATTATATAAATCATCAAACTATCCAGCCAGGAGCACTGGTGAATCAGCAAAGATGATGCTTTAAGTCACCAGTGATTCAACGCTTCAGCAGACTGCTCTGAGAACTGCCCTGCTGAAAACCCTGGCATTTTGGAGAGGACAGGGGGAGAAGAGCAACAAGAACGAGGGAAGGAGAAGCAGGTTAGGCTAAAGAATGAGAAGAAATAGAACCAATAATGCAGAGGCCCTGCCTACAGAAAACTCCGTGCAGATTTTGGAGGGGTGAGGGTGTTCATCCCAGATAAAAATCTTCATCTAGCAATTATAATCTTCTTAAGTTTTCATCTCTATGAGCACTTATTTTTCTATTTCTCCCATCAAAAATAAGCCAAACTATCCCTGCCACATTTCAGCAGTGAGCAGTATCAATGTATTTTCCTCCAAAAAAGGTCTTGCGACTCTTCCTTTTCGTGATCCTGTATTATACTTATTAACATTGCCTTGAAACAGCATTTTAATATTTATGATAAAATCAGAACTCCTCTTCGAAAAGCATATGGAATAAGTTGTACAAGGCATTCTTAAGACTAGGAAATAGTAACGCTTTGTCCAGTATCGGGAAGAAAGGAAAGCGTGAAGGAAGTAATGACAAGATGGTGCCCTGAGTCAAGATCGGAATCACTCGCACCGCTTAACTGGGTGAATCAAAGCTCAGAGATGAGCTTAGATATCTGACAAAGTTTAGCTCAATCCAAGCCAGAAAAGCCTCAAGCAACGCCACCGTTCTGAATTGTTTTACCTTCTCTAAACAAATCAGAACAGCAAGTGCTATTGGAGGCGTAAACAGATTTCCTATTTAAAATGCTCAACTTTAAGGCTATTGACCACATTCCCTCCCTTCCTGTCCCAATTTAAACTTGGCGTTCACAGCTCCT
>NW_010416797.1:20915-42788 GCF_000710305.1 Buceros rhinoceros silvestris | reverse complement strand
TGCTGAAATCTGAGGTGAGCCAACTTTGAACCAAATTTAGTTTTGTCTGCATTTAATTTGATTGGACTGGCTTTCAAAACAAACCAAGCAAGCCCTCACAACACGGGGATTTCAAGTCGCTGAACTTGTTCTGCATAATATTCCCCTTTTTATCCTGACATTACCCCATATTTGGGGCTGAGAAAATATGAAAAATACATTTTCAAAAGGAGTTTCTCTTTAGAGGTTAAAAATTGCTTAAGAAAATGAAGGATAAGAGTTGAAAATCAAATCAATATGCTTGTCAACACTTTAGCTAACACTCAATATGTATAGAGGATGTGCGGAAAACATGGCCCAAAGCTAGAGCTGTACAAAAAAAAAGTGCTCATTGATAGTGAAAACAACCTCAAATCAGGCAGCTTTTAAAAGCATCAACATGAAAAAGGTCCCTCTTACCATGGGAAGGCAGGTTCTCACAACCCATCAATGCTGACGGTGCACACATTGTCTTCCCTACAGCCCTGCTCTTGGCTGCCCCATCGATTTATCCCCTACCTGCTCCTGGCAAAGTTTATCACATCTGGTTCAAAACAGCCTGGTATGATTATTAGGCAGAACTCAGGCAGCTACAACACTCCTGTTGATGTGAGAAGTTCAAACTGAGTCCTCCTGCAAGAAACTCGGCTGTACCCAGTACACGCCGGTGTTCTTACAACAGCTGCCCGACCACGGTATGGACTAATCAATCTGAACATCAGCTTCCTGCCCTCCTCAGCATGAAGCTGTGTAAGTGCAAAGCACGAAGGAATGAGCTACTGTGTGATGCTTTTAACGGTGAAAAAAATTAAGTCATTGAAGATTGATTGTTTACCTCTCATAACTCTCAGGAAGCTTTTTCTGACTCTAACGATCCTCTTTTCTTACACGACAGGTAGAGTTGGAAGAGCAAGGAGAGGAGGTAAGAGAAGTTAGAAGACAGACTCTCCAGTCAATCTTTCCCTTAGCTTGCTTAGATTTATCTTAAGCTTAGATAAATAAGAGCTACACCTCAAGCCAAAGAAAAGCTTCTACCAGCCACAACACGCCCAAGATTTCACTCTTTCTACTCATCTACTTAGAAAACAGGGAGAAAATAGTGTGTTTCGAAAAATCAGGTTTTAAATTATCAGTCTCTCGTCTGAGTATCGAAGGTAATCCACGCAAAGAAGCAGCTTCCCTCTCAAGCTATTATTTAAAGTGATTATATAGTATTAAAGTGGTGTGTCCCACAAGCAGGTAATAGAATAGCTATATATACACACCTGGGCCAGCAGTTCAGATATTACAAATATTTGCTTTGTTATATTATTCATAATATACTTCACTGCTCTAGCAGCAGTGTGTTAAAATCAGGCAAACGGCAACCCAGTTAACCATTAACCCCTGCTATTTCTGCTGCTGCCAGTGGCTGTGGAGTATCACCGGCCCTCCTGCAGAACCAAGGGCTAGTCCAGCCAGTACTTGTGATCTTCTACTTCCTCCACGTGAGTTCTTCCCTAAGACCAGTCGTCTTAAACTAGCTGAAAACTAGCAGTTTTCAGCTGCTAGTCTGCTCTGCAGCTGCTTCTTGCCATGCGGTCGGGTTCTAGTTTCCTCAGATGAAAGTATGGTCCAAAGGTTCTACCCTACCCTCTGTGAAACCGGTTTTTTCCCCCTCTTCAGGTTCAGGGTACTTTTGTTATTTCTTTCCCATACGCTTCACACAGGAGCAGTTTCCAGCACCAAAATAGCTCTTCCACCACTGGGAAAAGAGAAAGTAGACCCATTTTCCTGTACACTTCTTGCAGTGGTCTTCTTGCCAAGCATTGTTTCTCATCTGTTGTGGAACATGACACCCTATTTAAATGTCAACACAAGTTCAACTCGGGCAACCAGTATATTTTTGAAGTGGCCCTACTCTGAGCTTCTTCACTACTACTGGCAGGTTACTAAGAGACCACGTTTACAGTCTCTGGATTAATAATAATCCTAATGTGCATGTTATTTTAACCTTTACATGTACCAAAATTAGAGGAACTGTTAAATTAAGAAATTCTCATCTGTGCACAGCTATTGGTACTCTGCCATACACACGTAGCACTGCACTTCTAAAGCCACAACCACTGAGTAACTCAGTGGACTGTGAGCTAAACCGGAGTCCTGTGGGCATCTGTGCCGTGGCTAGCGTGGGCTCACTTAAAAAATGAAGGGGCACTTCTAAAGCCACAACCACTGAGTAACTCAGTGGTCTGTGAGCATCTGTGCCGTGGCTAGCGTAGACTCACTTAAAAATTGAAGGGATCTAACGCAAAAGCCTGGATAGGCAGTGGCAGAGCTCCAAACATGCATCATGTATGTTAAAGATTGAAAAATTTATGGTAAAAGCAATACGCAAAAAAGTATGGCTTAGGTAGTCACAAAAAACCTGCACACTTAACTAATTTCACAACATTAAAAGTGTGAAAAAACCCTCATTTAGTAAAAAAAGAATACTTAAATATTACTAATTTATTCAGTCTAACGTTTCTTTGAATATTTTCTCAAGTGATCACAGTGGCTTGTTTTAATAAGGTGGACACTTTCATTTTAAAAAAGTAATTACACTCTAGCAAACGTAATTATTAAAAAGTCCTTTCAAATTCATTTTTATCAATCCTTAAATCTTCAAGTTCTTTGTTTAGCTTCCAAGAGAGAGGCAAAACACACAAACACTCATAAAGTCCCCAAATAAAATGCTGTACTAGTCACATACATTAGCACCGCTTCAGAAAAGCGTACCCATTCAAGACCCCCAAATACCCCGCCTTTACCTGTTCTGGTTTTCTGCTTCTGTAATGTAATTGCCAAAAGTCAACATTTGAGGAGAAAACTGAAAACGGGGCATTTTTTGATTGTTTGTTTGTTTTTAGAGCTTCCCTGCCTAAGGAAACGCTGCTCTCTGAGAATACACCATGTTCCTGAAGGAGAGGATCAACTCCACAGCAATTGAGAGTTGCAGCAAAACAGCTGTCACGATCAAAGAAGATTTGACATTCTGAGGGTCAGCTTCCACTGTCACTGCAGTATATCAAGAACGTTTCAGAGGCGTCTTTGAGAAGAGGATCTTCTCTCGCCCAAGCACTCAGTCAAGAGTCAGGCTCAAGCAAACAATTTCTCAGGAGACCTCAATGTACCACAGAGAAGAGACTGGCCCAGCATCAGTGACAAGCAAGCCGACCTCTTAGCCAAGGAATTTCCTGCACCGACATCTCGGGGTGTTGGTAACAGTGCAACTTCTCAGGTAATTATTTTTCAGACAGTGTTGATAATGCCTACTTTTCCTTCCAAGGTAACTTTTGGGAGATCTTTATTATGAAACCATATGGCTAAAACTCACTGGGGTATTCCTCATACATGCTTCTAAGGTGGATTCAAAAGAAATGTTAGAAGACACAGAAGTATTTTCCAAAGAATATACATATAACTTCTAAATCGAAAACTCACAATAAGAAAGATCTCAGGTGAGGGTATGCAATACCTTAGAAGCAATGCAAAGGTTTAATGGGAGGGTCATGTACTAAATAATTCAATTTATTTGACAGTCAAAGGTCAATAGGAAGAAAATAGTCTAAACCAGCCAATACGAAGTGGAATGAGATACTTGTTCTTCCCAAGAGGTGCTTTTAGCTCTTAATAAAACCTAAGCTTCCGATAATCTCAACAATTCACAGCTGGCCAAATCAGAACAACGTAACTGATAAACAACCGTGCACCTAGAAAGTTCGACATAGTACAGTAACCTGCAGTTTGTGCGTGCCCTTCCATCTTTCTCAGGAAACGTTTAATTTGTTGTCCCAAGACAAAACAGTCTTTAGTCATAATAGATGATTATTAAATTACAAGAACTATACTCAAATAATAACTAGGGACTCAGCTAAACAAAGAAGTAACAAGTCAGGATTATAAAAACAAAGAAGATGCCAGAACAATCTTATTTTGGTCCTTTGTGTAGACAGGAAGATCTAGGACTGTAATTGAAGATTGGTGTCATCAACTTTTCCATAGGTCATCTAAGTCCTCTCGGTGAGCAAGGCAGCTGCTTTCAGCATGATTCAGGGCAAAGTTACAGACTGTTTTCTCCGAGTCCTGCTTCACCTTCACCGAAGCTGTGTGGAAGTGCCTCCATACAAGGACAAGAGCAGGGAAAAGGCCACACAGCAAGTTCCTGGTCAAACAGTATGAGCAAACAGGTTGTCAAGAAGAGGACTGTGGACAGACAAAACAGCTTATATCAAATATTCAAAAGTTGTTTTGGAGACCTGGAGTCTATCCTCATCCCTAGACCCCACTGTAAGCTGGCCTTTTGATGGATGTCTGCTTGGAGAAACAGTGATGATTAGGTAAAACGAGCCTGGGTGAAGACCTGCTCAGTTGTTTTTCAATTTAGGAAGAGCATTTAAGTATTTTCTCTATTATTAAAATACCATAATTTGCTAATAAAACTAGCAACCATCAACTCCTGTACTATACAACCACCTCCTGGCTCTGTAATACTACACACTAGAAACCTCCTCCCTGGATATTAGCTGTAATTAAACCCTAAAACTTTCAACTCAAGGAAAAAAAATAAAACATGTAAAACCAAGTCAGGTTGTGCACCTGATTTCTCTCGACCTCTAACTCTTCTGCATTGTGTATCACCAGAACCACAGTGATCTGAAACTGTTTTACAAACCTCTGAAAAAAGCTGAGCTGAACTCGACTCCAGTCTCATAAAGACACTTGAATTACCAGGATTTGAGATGTTGTATGTCAACTCATTATCAAGAACTAGGAACTCTGTAGTAAATTGTTACACATCCATTTCGCTTATATTGATGGGCCAAATTATTTTTCTCTCTCTCAGAAGCTTTAGTTAAATTCTTTAAAACACCCTTCACTGGCTTCCATTTGTAGACCTAACATTGCAAAATGCCTTAACATAAATAAATGTACGTAGTCAGCAGAAACCAGTGCCTGACCTGCAGGAACGGCGAGCGCTCACAGCTACAAGCAAAGCCGAGGGAAGGGGAAGAGGGAGGCGGGCTGGGAGGGAAAGCTGGCCGAGGGGGCAGGGAAGGAAGCTGCGCTCCAAAGATATGGTCAAAATTCTGTAATTGTTTAAAATCTGGCAAACAACAACCATCTGGCAACCTCCGCGGCAGCAGGTTCAGAGTCCTGCCTGCGTTTCGGTCCCTTATGCAACGCAGCAGGAAGAGAGTCATACATCTGACATAGCCTGAAATCATTTTAGTAGTAACAGCTAGTAGTAACTTTGCCACTTCCCAGGCAAGGAGAAACCAAGCCTGAACACACAAGAACGGCAGTTTTGTTCATGTGCCAACATGGAAAATCCAGGCTCAAAGTGTCTCACGAAACTCCGGAGGGCAGAACACAGGAGTAAACTCTGTCTCTCTTCTGCATGTTTAATGAATGTTTATTTTTACAGACAGAGTTTTGAAGAGCATCTTTTTCCCCCGTGGAGTCCCATCTCCAAGGAATTTAGGACTGCTTAAGCTTGGCTTTTCACATTTTTGTACTTATTTAGAAACTACATATATATAGTTATAATTATCGGAAGCCATGTGAAGGCATGCCAAACTACCTTCTCTTTTCAATATTTTTAGATTTGGCTTAATATATTAACATGGTTAGACCACGGTTCGGTAAGAGCAGCTCTCACTGCAATAAAAAGGGCAAAGTTTAACTGAAGCTGTAGGTAGTGTGGAGGTTCGACTCTTCTATAAAAAGAGTCACCCAATTTAGCATTTTTAAATTTAAATGTGGGGTTTGAATTCTATTTTAGGGCTGTTTTCAGACGTGAATGAGTGAATATTTGATCCAAGGCCCTTGGACTTCAAGAACACTTTTAAGAATACTTTTCTTTAGTGAATAAATGTATTACTCATTTAAGAAATTATATTTAAAATGTCTCTGATATTACAGCCTTCACACAAAACTTCTCATGGATTTTGACTCCGAGGACAGAGTATTTTTTGAAAGATTTCAGTCAAGGTGTGCTTCTCCATCATAAGATTATCTTCAGAAAATTCATGCACTGTCTTCTCTTCATTTGAAGCTAATGGACTGGAAAATTTAAAGAGGCATAAGTGCTATTCGGCAGATGGGGAAAGAAAATATCCAGCAGTGGTGGAAGGAAAGGCAAAAAATCCTACTCACCACTCCTCAGAGAATGTGACAGAATGCAGACAACCATTTTACCATGTAAAAATATTATTTTGCTATTGGTTTAATTTTACTCTGTTGGCAGCAAGCATTTGAGAGCTCTTATCTCTTTGGCTTTCTTTAAAGGTGAAGAAAGCAGGCAAGGTAGAACAGGCAAGGCAATCTTCAAACCCAGGCCTCAGCGAACCACCTGACTGAGGGTTTCCCCACGAAATGAATCTCATGCCACGTAAACACCTGGCACCTGCTTTCATAGTATATTTCAAATGTCCACTTTCAATTTTTTTTGTTTTTAAACCCCATTTCCTTGAAGATACGTAGATCACTTCATGCTGAACTACATGGGGAGCAAGACACGGCGAGCACAGTGATGTCCTGTGATACACGTTTGCCAAATATTTGTTGTAGAAGATAGGGAAACAAAAACTGCAAGAATAAAAAACAGATAACGTCGCTCATACAGCAAACGTACTGTTCCTTCCCACTTTCTACAAAAAAAAAAAAAAAGAGAGAAATAAACGTAGTTCTCCACAATTCAAACAATTTAGCAGGTGAAATAACATTAGGTCAGTGGAGTCTTTTTCATCTAGTGCCAAATACTTAAAATCACAATGTGGTTTGAAGATCTCATCAACCCAATGCCCAAGAGGCCTCTTTGGAGGTGGCCCGTACTACACTGCCTGGGCCACACCAGCAGTATGGGCGCCACGCTGGTGCTATGCTTCCCAAGCTCGGCTCGGGAGCAGCAAGGTAAGGATCATTATTTGGCCAAACAAAACTTCCTGCTCTGAGAAGCTGCCCTGGGCGCCTGCAGCCACCCAGCCAGGCCAAACCCCTGGAATCCCAGTGCACCTGGGATCTGCGTTCAGAATCACAGACTGGTTTGGGTGGGAAGGGACCTTCAGAGCTCCCCCAGTCCCACCCCCTGCAGGGAGCAGGGACATCTGCACCCAGAGCAGGGGGCTCAGAGCCCCAAGGGCCAACCTGACCTGCCATGGGGCCAGCCATGGGGCTGCTCCCACCTCTCGGGGCAGCCTGCGCCAGGCTCTGCCCACCCTCAGCACCAACAATCTCTCCCTTCTCTCTGCTCTGACTCTCCCTCTGGCAGTGGAACCACCAGCCCTTGTCCTGTCCCCACAGCCCCTGCTCAACAGCCCCTCCCCAGCTCTCGCACAGCCCCTTGCAGCACTGACAGGCTGCACTCGGGTCTCCCCGCAGCCTCCTCTGCTCCAGGCTGAACCCCCCCAGCTCTCTGCCCTCTCCTCCCAGCAGAGGGTTCCACCCTCGGGTCATTCCTGCGGCCTCTCCTGGCCACACTTCAGTGCAGGACTTGCACTGGGGACCTTGTCTGCACATTGGTAGGTAGGAGCAGCGCAGAACAGAGTGGGTGGGCATTGGATGGGAGCTGGAAAGAGAAGCACAGGATTGTGTTTTGCTTCAGAAAGAGCAGGAGCTGCAGTTGGAATGGAGAGAGCACAAGGTGAGATCATCATGTGTGACAGAGCGTGGGCTGGGGTTCAGATTTGGGTAAACAAGTGGTGCGAAAGCATGGGGCTTAGGATGCTGAAATCAGCACCCCAGATCAGGGAGATGGTTTCGGTTTCTAGTTTGGAAGAGAGAGGCTGCCTGAGCATGCTGGGCTACTGTCGTAGTCTGGGATTTCCCGGACAGAAATAACTGCATGCGGCCTTTCCTCCTCTGCTGGTCTCACTGCAGCTGTACTGCACAGCTGATTTACCCCCGTGCACAGAAATGCCTGGGATTTTTCAGCTTATGGCAGCCTGATTAGAAGAACTCTACTATAGCTTGAACGAGCTTCTAAAAGTTTGGAAATCCTTAAGGGAAACTTTGAGCCTGCTTACGCCTGAAAACACTGTCTAAGTCAGGCACGCATGCAGAGCGTTGCCACTGACAGCAGTGGCTAAGCAAACTCGGTCTGGAAATTCCTCATCCATCCTTTAGCCCAAGGCATAATTTCTACATGGGAAGAGTTAGAGGAAGAGACAATACCAGGCATGTTAACATAATTACAGAGCAGAGCCTTCAGTCGCAGAGAAAGCAACTGCTGCCTGACCGTCCCGCCACAGAAGACATGCAGAGGACAGATGAAACATCTGCTAGAGGGAACAGGGCTTCACGTTATTCCCAAAGTGATTTGGGTCCCCTCAGAGGACCAGCAGCTGCCAAAATCTATTCTTAGGTATTTGAAGTAGTCACAGCGTGTTCGAAGATGGGATACTTTCCTCATTCATAAACACCATTTTTATTTTAGAGGAGAGTTACATAAAGTGCATTTTTGGAAGCCATATTTAGTAAACCCTTAAGGAAGAGATGTGAATCTATTCCACACTGCACCAAAATGGTTTTAATAAAATAAGTTTAGGAAATACAAAGGTACAGTTTAAACTCAAAATCCTAACAGTGCTTTTTTGCAGGACAGCCCATACAGGTTTCGACGCTGTCCCCAAAACAAAGAAACCACCTCCCCCACCACACACCAGACAAAAAGAATGGAGAGTGGAAACATTTAAAGGATTCTGCGACAGCAGCCACACACTTTGTGATGTGGGTTCCCCTTAGAGGTGCAGTACAAACCCAGGTACAGCCACCAGTTTTTTTTTGCTACACACACTCCTAACATGCAAGTTACGACACAGTTCCAGTCCCTAGGCACTAACCCAAATGACTGAGATGTACAAAGACACAACAAGTGAAATCGAGGAAAAAAAAGCGCATGCCAACGATAGTAATGCAACGAGTCATCTTAATCCCCAGACGTGAGCAAAGCTTCCTCACAAAAGGAAACATGATGCCTCGTGCAGGTAAGAGCAGCACAGCAAGCACTTAGTAAAATAAAACCACACCATTACTAGTTCACGCAACATAATGGAACGTACCACCGCTCATTCCGCCACACTGAAGCCATCTGTTCAAAAGATCTACGAGAGGAAAACACCGACTAGAAAAAACCCCAACAGCCAAATATTTCGCGTGAGGGCATAACTGCGAGCAGAAGTCCTTTAAGAGTGCTTTCTTTTTGGAGCCAGCAGTACTGCGGGTGATTTTGCTTGTGCTGTAGCACAGACAGCACACTGCTTAGAACAGGGTAGGGATCACTGTCAGAGAAGTGACCCCGCATCCAGGGACTGCGGTAACAGGAAATTAAATCATGTACACAGCTTGGCTGAGGACAGGTCCTAACTTCAGACTGGCTAGAGGACTGTTCTGGCACCCAGTGTACGTGGTGATTCTCCCCGTGTTCCTCCTCTCGGCAGGAAAGAGCAAAGTTTCTCCTGGGTCAATGCAGAGGGGGAAAGAGGGCCACAGGAAAATTAACTTACAGTGCTGAAACATTTTCTGCTTTGAAGCATTTATTTCAGCTGCTTCCCAGAAACTGTTGTTTTATGGTGGAGGCTGCCAGATTTTAGGCTCTTTAAGTATGATAAAACATTGTGAATACCTGTAGTTTATGATTTTATCATAGTTCTCTTAATACGTTTACAGAAGATTTTCTTGAGGCGGACATCTATGCAATGTTTTAATAATTTCTTTTTCTTGTCTTGCTGAAGCACTGGTTCTACCAT
This sequence comes from Buceros rhinoceros silvestris, assembly GCF_000710305.1. Taxonomy (NCBI): domain Eukaryota; kingdom Metazoa; phylum Chordata; class Aves; order Bucerotiformes; family Bucerotidae; genus Buceros; species Buceros rhinoceros. Next base: position 33,000 of record NW_010416797.1, on the reverse strand, counting down.
CTGCCCCGGGTGATGCTCATTAGAAATTTCACTGTATTGCATATTCAAGTTCTTCACTTCCTAGAAAGCTTACAACCAATTTTATAATTACACAATACCTGCACAATTCGACACGAGTAAGTTTTGGAGACTGTTTTGGGATACTGAAAGTACACCTCAAGTCCATCAGATTGTGATGCTGTAGCAAAATAGTGATGGAGACAGCCCCGGGTCTTAATAATGCATCTTAAAAGAGTTTAAACTGATTTAACCTCACAAATGTGAAGTATCTGTAAAACTAGAACTATGATTTCTTACTCTAATGTATTTCTAGTTTTCATTAAAATTTCGTAGACATTAAATACCTGGAATTATCATAATCCTGTATTTAAAAATGTAAACTGTGAAATACTTAAATCCGACTCCCAATTTTAATTCCCTCTTAGAATAATTGTGTTCCACTGAAAAGGGACTTTTTTGGACAGAAAAGCAGACAAACAGCTGTTTTCTAATAACCAAAACACCATGGCTGCGTATTTTACCACACATGCCTTGATACTCCTGATTTCTTCGACTCGATGGATTTTAATGGTAAAGGGTTGTAAGAACAGGTTAGTTACGTGATGAGTAAGAAGTCCTCACTTACTAGGCTGGCCGAGGAACTCATTCTTTAGAGTTCTGGCACACTTACTTCCCTTCAGAATTCGGTTCAAGCAAAACATATTTTTCACCATGTTATTCATTGTGGTTTGGAAAAACAACTAGAAAGGACTTGCAGCATTACCCATTTTAAAGAGTTTAGCATGTTTCTGTACTAATTTGGTACATCCTTGCATAAATCTTTTCAGGATCCCTTTTTACCATATGCTGAATACATTAAAAACCTATTATACCTACGCAGTATTTCCTCATTGTGGTATTTTTGACATAATTGTAACTTCTTTTAAAAAGCGACAAAAACATGTTTAGTGTTTTTCCCCCAAATTAAAAGAAAACAAACAAAAATATCTCTTCTAAAGCCACGTGATCCAAGTAAGTTGCAGCAAGCAGGCCCTTCCAGAGTCTGCTACCCCCTTGAAGATAGACATTAACACTGTAAACTGAGCCTGAACTAAAATATATTCCAAAGGTATAGCTAAGCACAGCCTTTTCTGGATTTGACTTTTAAAAAGATTTCAGTTAAAACTGGAGTGCTACAGTGTCTTGCATGAACTCATGTGTTACATCTTGCTAGAAAGTGAAGCTAGTATTACATTCAGGAATAAAAAACTGGTGTTATTTTTTAAAATTAGAACCAGTATCCTTCTGACCATGGGTGCCATTGCAGGAAAGAGAAAAAGCATCCAAATTTAAGGAAGGTTATACTTGTGGGCAATGTACTGGTGTTATACAGGGGCAGTGCTGGTCCATTTGCAGAAGAACACCCATTTATTGTTCCACGGTGTGTACGATCAGAGCGCTACATATATGTCAACCCGCAGATTTAACGACTCCTGGGTTTTCTGGAAATTCAGTAAGACCTTCCCCAGTAATTTAGAGTATGTACTTTCTAGAAGTGTGCTGCATAAATAAAGTCTCTTAATACAAGGCCAAGGCTAAAGGTCAGAAGACAAGTATGCACGGTGTTCTGTAAAAAATGCCTAAATACACACCCGTACCCGACCATTTCTGTCAAGAATCTCAAGATGCAGCCCTGCGGAAGAACCGTGCTACTTTTTCATGGTCTAACTTGGTGCCTACAGCACACTCCAGACTTCAGCCCTCTGACTGATGCTCGAGTGCTCTGTGTCACCAGCTGATGAGAAAAAAGGTTTCCAAGGAAAATGGAGGGAACAATCCCGAGATCCTAAGAAGTTTCAAACAGCAGCTATGGACAGGCTTCCAAGCGGTGTTTTGTCAAACGAGTCCATAAAGAAAGTCACTGCTCAGTTACAGAAAACAACTTATATCTTGCTCGTGCTTAAATGTCTACTTTCCTAGACAGCTTTTTGTGTGATTTTTTTCTCCTTGCTCTGGCAGGAACTGGTGATATATTTTAAAAAAAAACTGTTCTGAATAAGCATGTTTTCAAGACATGGACACATAGTAGCTGAGAAAAAAAGAGGCACAGCCTGCTCGAGGAGCAGAGGAGTGCAGGACATGAACCAAGCTACCGGCTCATGTAATCACAGACGCTCGTTCAGTAGGCAACTAGTTCGGCAGAGTCCAGAGTACACTAGTAGTGCTGGCTCTGCTCCACAGGCCATAAACATGAGACGCTGATCTATGTGAGCGTGTCAGAAAGGAGCAAAAGTCATAACTCTGAATTGTTCCAGGAAGAACAGCAAGGTCAAGGTCAAGGGCAGTGCCAGCGGCTGAGGCTCCTGCAACGGCAGGAAATGTGTTAATGAGCCTGCAAGGAGCATACGCCAGCTGGGTACCCAGAGCAGGGCCATAAACCACAAACAGCAGCACGTTAGACATTTATATTTTGTCTCTAACCAAATCTTCTGCATAATCACAAATACTTCTTTAAAAGTCAAAATGACACACCTGGACTCCAATTAAGCACTAAGTGTAATTAGAAAAAGGAAAGGGAAGTTCTCTGTGATGCCCCTCCGCAGTCAGGAATACCGAGACTGAATTAATATTAAATAAATATAAAGAGTATGAAGTAAACAAGTCTTGCTGCCTTTCAAAACTCACTGTCCATGCCACAGATAAGGATCCATGCCACAGATACGTTTTATTTTTCCCCTAGAAATTTCCTAATCTATTATAAAGTGTTTTGTGCAAACCTGACAACGTAAAGTGATTCAGGCTCACCATGAACTAGAAGGCTGTTTCCATCAGTACTGTTCAGGTGGATTAGAAGCTTTCAGATTCCATTCTGCACTTCGGCAGGACCAGCCCACTTACAACTTCTCTAGCATTTCAGTCAAAAATTAAGAGCCCCAATGGCAAGAGGTCAAACCACCGTTTCAGCGCATCCGGTAGTACTGCAAGGGCTGTGTTATTCACTGGTCACTACCCCACCTGTTACTACAATACTTCCATCTTGATTTCTGAACATAGATTATTAAGCGAAAGGAGAAAATTCCAGTATTAGGGAGAGGCCAGATTCCTTTAATACACTTTACAGGAACTACTAACAAGAACTGATGGGATTTTCTCAAATCAGTACTAGATAACAGCGTCCAAAACCTGTAGGATGTATAAAAAACCTCACCCGTGAAGAAAGACTGAAACAACTGTACTTAACAGAGAAGAGATTAACCTGAAAGAAATATGGGATACTTTTAAAGACGCAGGAAACCATTGCAAAGAAGATACTGATCAGATCAGGCAGGGAGAACAGGAAATGTTCAGCTTAATTTGTAGCAAGAGCGAGTTCAGTGTGATACCAGGAAAAGGATTAATTACGAGAATCCAAAGAGCACTCCACAGGTTAATCCAGGAGATCACAAAACCTGTAAATAGTTGGACACATGTCTGTCACGTAGAGCTTAAACACACCTCTTTACCAGGGAAACATCTACCTGAAAGGTCTTCTCTAACCCTGTATTTTTCTCATTTTAAGGTACACCTTATTTTACACTAAGCTCAACCTTGGCAAATCAAGACTCTTTCACAGCACACCTCGAATTTCATAACACCGTATGGAATATGCCAACAAAACGGAACTTTTCACAGCTGATCAAGAGAGCCCATCATCATAAGCCTCACCTGAATTGCTCCAAAAACCCTGATCTTTCTTTTTTGCCTTGATATATGTAAGCTCAGGTTCCAGTTTATTTTTATAATTATTTTAAATAATTACAACACCTGAAATTTTCCAAGACCTACTTTCCCTGCAGACAGGAAGTTGTGTACATGGTTATCCAAAGACTTTCCTGGCTTACAACAGCTCAGACTGCAGTTTCTAGGCTAAGAAGGACATGCAGACCCTCAGCATCACTGCAAAGTTACAGCTGGCATCTCAGCCCGAATAGTCTCTGTTTTAACCCAAACTTCTTAACAGCACCGCATGACACACCCATCACCAATCTCTAAAAAACAACTTGAAAATTTCAGTGGACTGCCCCAGAGTACACATTTAAAAGTAGCTCCTACACTTCTTACTTAGTCTCTACTGACAAAACTTTACCAATGCTGAGCATTTTTTTTTTTTTTAAATAAATGGACTAATTGGACTAATGTTTACTGGAACAGGCTGCCCAGGGAGGTGGTGGAGTCCCCTTCACTGGAAGTGTTGAAAAGATGTGTTGAGGTGGTGCTGAGGGACAGGGGTCAGTGGGGACCTGGCAGTGCTGGGGGAATGGGGGGGACTCGAGGAGCTTAAAGGTCTCTTCCACCCAAAATGATTCTGTGAATCTATAGTAAAACCAAAGTCCTTTTTGCCCAACTAGTTACTAGTGCAAACTTGGATTAACTTATTTGCAGCCTTGAATTCTGAGACATTAGTTTCACACGAGAGTCAAAGGGACAGAAGCTGTTTTGTGACAGTTTCTTATACTTGAGATATTTCTTCTTACATGGAATGCCTTTGTGTGGTGGATTTTAAGTAAAATCCAGCCTTTGGGGCAGAAAACACCTGGGCACCTCCAAGGAAAAAAAAAATGTCTCTAGATGGATCAGCAGCATCCAAGCTTGCCTGTTAATAAAACTGTCTGACAATCTCCATTATAAGATCCTGCTTTCAACTGCTTAGGACTTCGCCAAATGTTAGTTGCTGGGCAGAAATTTTCTGTGCGGGGAGTCATGTCAGACCAAACTTTTTAGAAAATTTAGTCAAAACAGGTCATTTCTGTGAACAAAGAGAAAACATGCTACTTTGCTGGGTTTAATACATTCTGATGACATCATCTTAAAAAAACCCAGAAATCTCACAAACATCACATCATCAAGTGTGAGCATCCACATGCTTTGAGTCAAGATTTGGAAGTCTGCAGGATAACGTAAACTTTAAGATAATGGGACCCATCTGCCATCCAGGTGAAAATCTGCCAAAATGACTCAATTTTCCAGGCCTCTTTGTTGTGAAGTGTAGTCAAGGAGGAGAAGAATGTTGCACCTACCTGATACATGCTCCCTTTCCCTAGCTGGAATGCTTCAACCCACAGGAAGTTATTTCCAAAACTGTAGTTGCTCTTGATTTGAGACCAGGAAAGTCTAGAACAAGGATATGCTCCCTGGGCCTCCTGTGCAAGGTTGAAACATCATGGAGTTAGAAGTGGCATCATCAAAATGCAGATCAGGAGCAGGGTCTACTAAAAGATAAGTTACTGGGACTTCAGACTAGTTGAGGAAGGTAGATGGAACCTAGAGCTGGTAAATGTGGAGGACAGATGGGCTTGGTGGGACCATCTGACACCCGAGAAGAAAGAGACAATTTCTGGGAGGAGACCAAGACCAAGGAAAAATCGAGTGGAAATGAATCTGACAACTACGGACCCAAGACTGAGGGGTATCCTGATAAACATTGAACATCACCTCAGAGAGGTAGAGGTCCTGTGAGAATGAATTGATTTGTGGCATCCACAGACACTGTAATGGCAGAGGAGATTAGAGCAGTAGAAACAGAACACATTTTGGTCACACTGACATGACTGCGCTTGAGATCAGGACGGGAGAGAAGAAAAACCACCGAAACACGGGAAGGTCACGTAACACCTTTCCTCACCATCTAACTAGTATTACTGACTGCATATGGTCATCACCCTTCCCCTGTGAAACCTGTGGTGTGTAAAGTCAGAAGAGGAGCTTGTGCTAAGTCAGCCCTGGCCATGCCGATGACTGCCTGCAGAAGATGATGCCTGAGGAACAGACAGCCAGAATTGGAACGGGTTAGAGAACTTGTAAGGGGCTTCCTATTCCAAGGGCAGCCAAGAGAGGATTCACCAGCAGGCCTGCAGGCCACAGGCTACTTATCCCAATGAATACATCAGGAGCCCTTACAGAGAACCACCAGGAAAACAGAGAGAACAGAGTCCACGTATTTTAAGCGAGCATTCCTCCTGCACTCACAGCATCAACAGTTATCAATGACCCAACACTCTGTTTCTGCTTTAGAAAAAGTGAGAAAGTGTCATTAACTTCAATTGACAAATGTGGAAACCAGTTAGAAAGAGCTTATCGCTGTCCTGAATACTCACAGCAGCACGCTGCTCTTCTCCTGGTAGAGATGTGCTGCCTCTTGGGGAGGTGTTTCTCATGCTTACATTCAGTTGACTTCTCAGATTGGAGTAATTCTACATATTTCTGCTCATGAAAGTTAAGAACTTCATGCAAAAATGATTAAAGAAGGATGTTAAGTTGTTAACTGACATGTGAGTTATGACAGCCTATATAAACTTCTAAAGCAATCTTTGGGAATTGTTAAAACACATTTCCAACATTTGTCAAAAATAGCTTTCAGACCAATGATATTTGCTAAAACACATGCAAATCTACTGCATTAATATTATGAAACAAAGACTCCAAACCCCAGAGCTCTTTGATATCCTAGGCACAAAACCTCAACATTCCCAGTCCATACGATAAACCCAACAGTCTGCCTTGCAAATCCTAACTGCAACCTAATTGATAGCTTGGGGCAACCGAGCATTTACATCAGGTCAGATGCCAGGCTCTGACAATTTCGTTTCCCCTTCTCCCTTCACTTTTTTTCCTGCAGAGATTTCCAGAGCTCTGTAAGGCAAGCGCACGTGATGCTTCGTGAATTCTGAAACATGTAACGCAGCAGCATTCAGAATGACAAGTTAAGTAACCTTAACTTAAAGCAGACCTTGAGCTACAGCACACCAAAAATATCTGTCTTTTACAACAACGCAATTTATCATTTGCAAACCAAGATTTTAGAAGCGGGCGCTTTGCTGGGTCAGGAGTTAACCTCCAATGATAGTACAGCACAGCGCTCTAGCACTCCCTTCCATTCGCTTTCTTCCATTCTTACGCGAGTTCACATTTTACTGAAGAAGCAGTGATCCTTAAGACCTAAAAATGAGTGTCTCTAAAGCGGGGACTAAGTTGCAACTGCATGAACACGCTTGTCCTGCTTTTCCTATGTTGCACCTCTTCTCTTCACAGAAACTTCCAGTGTTTCAAACAACACGCGCGCACAGCATATGGAAACAGCCCCAGTGTTCAAAAACTACTAGCAGAAAGACATCTAAGAACATAAAACACAAGCCTGATTTTTCCACGGTTTTTGGTAAAAGCGAGGACACATTAAAGTAAAGGAAAACCTGACTTTTTGTAGGAAATGTGTTAAAAACTACTGGTGTGTTTGGATGGTTTGCTAATAATGGCGGAAGATGGGTTAACGCAACCACTGGCTAACCCTTGCACTGAGCCTTCGAGGTGCCCCAAGGAGAAACAAGGTATAATGGGTGGCTTAAATATATTATTTATTAGGCAACATTCGAATATAGTTGGCCACTGGCTCTCAGCATAGCGCTGTCAAAGTTCATCGTGCCCTGTAAAACAACAACCAATCCTCTCTAAGAATTTTTTGTTGTTAGAAGCTGACTACCTAAGAAAAAAGCAGATTAAAAATTAAAAGATCTAGTATTTTTTAATCTGGAGTTATTTTTTTTAAACACATTTTAAGAAAAAATAATGCTTGAGTTCATTCCAAGTCACATTAATAAAAACATTAAAGCAGAACAGATTTCCCTCACCCAGGATAAGTAATTGAGGATCACAAGTTCATGAGTTCGTGACTTAAATCCTCTTTTGGATGCAAAGACCAACATTTCATCATGTTTTCTTCTTAAATCCTTACTATTCCCTTATGGAATTCACAGTCTAAGCAAGAAAGAACTTTGGCTCTGATGAAAATAAATCTGTCCCATTAAAAAAACCCACACATTAACCCCAGCTATTAACTTGGAGGACTATTAGCAACTTCTCCCTTGCAAAATGTGACCATAAAGCTCGAAGTTACTTACTCTTTAGATAAGTTATTGCTTTTTAAAGTGCCTCTTTGTAAGACAAAGACGATGGGCCTGTCACAGTAGAATTGTAGACCAAAGATCATTTTCTTTCCTATGAAAAGGCCACGACCAATACTGTACATTTAAAAACTGACAAAAACATAGCACTTGACTTATTACGTACTTACTCAGGGCCCTGCACACACATATTTCCCTCCCCTGCTTTCATAATACTAACTTTCATTCTATTTCCATTATAAGATTTTTACCATATTTTGAAAAAGTGGCTGAGAAGCGTCCCTCGTAAACAGAAAATTTACCATAATGCTGCTAACTGGATGTGGCTCCTAGACTTATTTTCAAAACCCGAATTCAGCAACAGTGCCAAAAATACCTTTCTCGTGCTTTTCATGGAAGGTTATCACCCCAACTCCACATATTCTGTAAATACAGTCATTCATTGCTAGTTAAAATACTGATTCGTGGCAGACCTGAAATATTCTCGAGTGGCCAGAAAGTCTTTGTTTCAATCAAATATTAAAGCTTAATTACAGACCACTATTCCCAGCCCATGGTGTAGGTCATGTAGCGCAACGTAAGCTCGTTTTCTAGCTGGTACATGGCGCAGCACAGGCAATAGATGGTCTCCAGACCATGCAGATGGTCTACATACAATCAGGAGTTATTAATAACCAAAGCATGGGAGTAACTTTGCTGCTAACAGCCCACCTTGGACTCTCTCAGGAAACTCGGGGTAGAAGGCAGAGCAGTCAAGAAAGCCATCTAAGGCTCCAGTTTCACGGGGAGCTTCCCAGCAGTGCTCATTCACTGCTTGTTGATGGGCTACCTCAGGTGTCCCATGACCTTTTATAAATCCTCTTAAAACCTACCAATACACAGTACTCCCACCAATCCTGCAATTCCTAAGCCTTCAGTTTTGCATCACTGGTACTGAGCACTCCAGAACACAAAACGATTTCAAGGCTTTCTCGCAATATTTAAGCTATTCTTATCAAAGACCTACTTCTCCTTCAGCTGCAAGACTGTCTTTCAGCTCGTAAAGAATCATCGTGCCAGTTCTCTGACAGCACTTCACGCCAGAAGATCCTAGAGATACCAACGAAACCTGGTTCTGGAAATCCCTTTTTCTGTACCTGAGCTGGGGGCTGTATTAGAGGATAAAGACTCCCGTTCCACCTTACCTCCCTATTTAAAAGAAGGGGGTGTATGCAAGAAAGAAAGCACGACACCCTGCAGCTAGGCTAAGACACCACTAAGATTTCAGGAACATGCATTTAACTATCATTAAGGCTGGAAGGGAAAACTGATCTACAGTCTCAATTCCCCCAGTGTCGGTTAAAAATGCACCCTAGTTACTAAAAACACCCCCCGCTCAGCTGCGGGTGACAGCGGGAAGAAGTGGGGTAACACCACCTCCAATCACTGGCACGGATCTTAAGGAAGAAAAACATGATAATCCGCACCTTTCTGCATGTTCACAGCCTGGCTGCAGCACACGCTATTCTCCCAAAGGTCCTAAGCAGGCAGGATTTCAGCCGCCCAGTTGATTCAAGAGATTAGTCCACTTAGTCACGTCATTAGAGTGAGTGTCACATTTCTAGCGAGCACAAGAAAAGGCCCAGGGTGTAGCAGAAAAAGAGCTCACTTTACCAACACAGCGAAGGTGTTTTCTACCAACTACAACGAATTCAAGAGTTGACAACCAGTGTTTTTTTTTTAAAAATCATTTTTAGGCAAAAGAGACTTGTTCGGATACAGCTCCCCTCCTTCTCATTACGTGAAGAAATAGGAACAAAGCACATACTTAGCAAAACCCTGGGAAAAAGGCAAGGCTGGTTTTTTTTTTTTCCCCGTTTTTAATATTACTTATGCTGCTCTCAGTTCACTGCCTCCTCTACCATTGTTTTATTTACTGTAGATTCTGGGTCCTTCCAAGACCAAAAAAAGAAGCACCCCATCAACCAACCAGAGAAATGCTGCCGGCTCCTCGGACATCTTCCTCTTCCTCACCTCCCCCGGTCCCAGCCATCCACGCTAAATCTGCTCATAGGGATTTTGTTACCGCTACAGCCCCAGGAAATCACTAAGTGGGAAATATTTCACCGCTGCTACCCTGGTGAAGCTGAAGACAGCTATAACAAATGATTGTAAAGGGGATTTTATGTTTTAAGTTGTATAATATCTACCTTACGAAGGCGTTTTTACTGAAGATTGACAAGTGTGGGAAGTGCGAATTGTGCAAGTGTTCACAAATTATAAGGATCCAAAAAAAGTTGAAGTGCATGTGTTATAATATTGGGGAGAGGGGAAGAGAGTGGAGGTGTCAAGGAAAAAAAAAAAAAGAGAGAAAAGGGAGGCATTTTGTGAAAAATTTACCTAGAAGAATTAAAATGGTACCACTTCTTCATTGCACCTCCAGTGCTTTTTATTTATCTATTTGAATGTACCTTTTACAGAGATCAACTCTTAAAGTACCTTTTTATAACAAGCACTAAGAGCAACTTCATGATTACGTAATAAAAACACTGCACTCTCGTAACACATATGGTTTATTTAACAAACTTATCGGAGCTCCACAGCCACATAATCAAATTAAAAGTTAATTCACCTACCTCATGCTTTCTAAAGAAAGTGTAAATGCCTAGGAACTTCTAAACAAACAGCTATTATTAAAACATAATGACTCAGTGTTCTTAAGAAATACAACCAGGCTGATTGCTGTAGTACTGCTGTAACTGAAAAACACCGAAACAGAATGTTTTAGGAACGGTGTATATAAACCCCTAACAGGTAAAGCTCCTGTGAATTTAGGTGGCTCATACCACCCCAGGCAGCTGGTTCTGCTGACCTAGCTGACAGCCTCTTGTGCTCTAGATTGTTCATGAGTCCACTGAAAAGGCTTATTAAATACAAATGTTGATGGTAAAAACCCCCCAAACAAACGTGGAAGAAGGAGGCTGGGAAGGGAAGCTGTTGTGTCAGCAATACTCCTCCTTCTAAGAGGAACACAGTCTCCAAAAATATGGATGCAAGACAGACAACGTTAAAAGAGTCTCAGTTTGTAGATCCAGCATTTAATCTCGGGGAGAAATGACCAATCCCTCCTGGAACCAAATGGATGGCTGGAGCTCATGAGGGAATGATTAACAAAAAGGAAGGGGAAAGGACATGAGTGCAGTGACTGTGACACAGATAACCTAAAACAGATTTCTTAATAGTACGCTGCATTTTTTTGTCCTTCATCAACGATGTAAATACATGGCCTTTTAGGGATTTGGCTATATTTTTAAGCAGAAATTCGTTTACTACATCTCATACACTTACATGTACACATCTTTTATGCATACACAAGCAGAATTTAGCAGTATGATAGTTTAAAAAAAAAAAAAACGAGCTCCAGTTCTGAATCGAGACCACTCCCTGCTAATAAAAATATTTTCATTTCTTGCACCAAGGTCCTGACTTATGCCTCGAAGAATCTTAAAGACACAAAAGTCCATGTGTTTATAAAAATATTTCAAAATAGACCCAAAGTGCTTGTTTACTCACTCCTAAACTCATCTTCTCCAAAGCAACAGCCAAAGTAAGTGACACAAATCTTTAGGTAGACTATAAAGGCTGACAAAGGGCTATATATAAGCGCTTTCTACTTAGTGGAGGCCACACTGCGTGGAGATGTAGTTCAGATCTTCATTCCACCAAACTCTCAAGAGCTGATCAGCAGCAGGAAGTTCAGCAGATTACTTCTCCACGCCTGCAACACGGTGTAGGAAAGGATAACATGTTCGAGTTCTTATTTCTGCACATTGCTATACTCCATAAAGTAAAGAGCGTCCATGTTGGCTTTAGGTATAGTAACAAAGTGGGGAATCACTGGATTTGCCCTCAGCTCTTGGGTAACATACTCTGTAAGTGATGGAAGACATAGTATCATATGCCAATTAATATGGATTTGCTTATGGAGTCTTGAAAGTAAATCTTGCCAGTCTCAGCTACCAACATCTTGCAGAGAAATCTTTGACTCCACTCATAAGCAATATCAGTCTTTGATTGTTGCCAATACCACTGAAACGTTGTGGTTTGAAAACCGCGGAGTTTTAAATGCAAAACACTGAGCAGATGAAGCAACCAGCCTGTTTCTTAAGCCATTACTCTCTGTGTAGCATTTG